>NC_022009.1:307089-310011 GCF_000317375.1 Microtus ochrogaster | reverse complement strand
TCACCTTCTTATTTAGCTTCTCTAGGATCACGAATTATAGGCTCAATGTCCTTTATTTATGGCTAGAAACCAAATATGAGTGAGTACATCCCATGTGCCTCTTTTTGGGTCTGGCTTACCTCACTCAGGATAGTATTTTATAATCAAACTTTTTAATTTAAATATGGAATTGGGTTTTGAAAACAGATAAAAATTACTTTGAAATCTACCCATTAAGTAAGGTAAACATAATAGGTATAATGCAGCAAGAAGGTCCAGTAGAGAAAAATCTCAAAATTCACAGTTCTGCGTGAAGCGTAGAATCTCTAGATCATAAACCAAATGGTCTACAGATCCCATAGTCTGCAGAAATTGTCCAAAAAGAAGCTTTTCCTCTGTGGTAGTCACTCCAAACTAGGGGAAAGGTGAGTCCAAGTCACTCACCACATTCAGAACTCTGAGTATGTGTATAACAGTTTCCTCTGGGTTGAAATGTTCCTTCCAGGAAGGAGGGGGTAAGCTCTTGAGACATGGGAGGTAAACAGAAGGTCTCATGGAAAATGAGACCTTGAAAGAGTTTCAGAGCCCCCACCCCCACCCTAGCCTTATAAGTGGAGTCAACAACTACTGCTGGAGGCACAGAAGTGAGATTCCTGGCTCAGGAGCTACCTGCAAGCCTTGCATGAATTTCAGGGTTGCAGCTTTCTGGGTGATAACTTGTGTTGAAGTCAGCTTTCTGGTGATGCCTCTGCTTTTGAGTCATCCCTGATCTTGTAAGCAACCCTGAACCCTTACCCCTGGCAGTAACCCCAATAAGAACTCACTGGTTCAGCCTGTTGGACTTCCATGTAATCAATACATTAGTCTATCATTGATTCTCTTTCTGAAATTGATAAACATATGTATGTGTACTGTGTCTCCCCCACAAATGAAAAAGCATAGCCTTGAGAAGAAGCCTCTTTCTTTTATAATGGCCTACCTATAGGATTTGTAAAACTCTGGAATACCTGCCAGTGCTCAGATTTATCATTTCTGGCTAGCCACAAAACACGGGGAAATGCTCTCACCTGTGGTTATACCACCATGAGCCCACCGACTCTCTAAGCACGGGAACAACAGTTACACATCAGAGGGAAGCAGGACAGTGGGAAGTGAGCACTGAAGGGTTAGACTGAGGGGAGTAGAATAGTCAGTAGCCTGAATATCTGGGTTGTCCTCCCAAACAAAGCCAATGGCTGGGCCTGAGAAAGACCCAGCTAGAAGACAGAACCTTCAGCCCAGACATGGCACTGTGGAGCTTACTTCTTGAGCATCCTCACTCCTCATTTGACTGAAAAATGTCTTCTGCCCCACAGTGTCCATACCTAGACACATATCCTAAAACATAGACACTGGAAAATGTCTTTGTGTGACATCAAATCTCACATGTTTAACCCCACAAAAATACATATTTACTGTTTCTAAAATTGTTTAAATAATTGTTTTAAAGCACATTTTCATAAATGTCTGTTGTTTCCATCTTTAGTTCACTGGCTAAGAAATGCCACAAGGTCTCTTAGAAGTTGTTGCAATCTTGAATTCTTTTTCCAGGGCTATCACAGATCTCTCAGTGGATAAGTTAGGGAGGCAACCGAGCATTTGGTTGTAACAGATCCTAAAAGTAACTTAGGCATATCCAGCATGCCCTCATAAAAATTACATATAACGCCATCAAGTTTGTAGGTATTAAAAGAATTGTGTGTTAACAGATGAAGTGGGGGAACAGATGTGCATGTTCGCCAGAGGTTTGATGAGCCAGGATAATGGTTCTGTACTGAAGTGCAACTAAATGTTACAGATGCTAAATTAGCCGCTTCGCGTACTTCCAACTTGCTATGCCGAACAAGTGGGCGAAGAGACAGAAGCATGACCATATTCTAAGGAAATTTGGGTTTTATTTCTATTACAAAGTATTGGTCTTCTCCCTTTCTGAAACTTTGTTTTGAAACAAGCAGAAGCTAACAGATGGCCACTGCCAAAGAGTAAAATTACTAAATTTTTAAATACTGTATCTATGGCAGATAGAAATCAGTCCTGAAAAGATAATCCAGGCACCTATACCATGTTGTAATTTCATTTCTTAGTGACTGACACTTTATACTCAAATTCTGTTTCTCATTCTTACAAAATTCCTCAACAGGCAATGAAACTATTAACTTAGAGTTTTCAGGGAAGGGAATGGAAAACTCGCTTAATAAGTTACTCGCCTAAACACCAGGACCAACTAAAAGATTCACAATCTGGTTGAAAGCATCTCCTTAAATACCAGCATTTCTTAAAGTCCCTGACCCCTAGAATATACAAAATGCGTTTTTCCTTTATGCCATCAGAATCATTTTGATTCACAGGGAAGTAATTAAACTTTAACTATTGGGCTCTTTCTAGAGTATCTGTTGAAACCATCAAGAGGATTTTAAACTGCAACTCTTCTCATACTCCATGATTTGGAAGGGCCACTGAACCCTGTTCACTAAAACTAAAATAATTTAAATGTTACTGCAACCCCCAAGGCTCTAAGTTTACCAAATCAGTTACATTTGGGGTGTTTTATTTTCTATGGTCGTTTATTTAACCGTTAAACAAGTCTTATGGTTGAGTAATGAGATTGTAACAGTCAATAATGAGAATAATATACTTCAAATTGCATATGTATTATCACAAATAATTTATCCTTTGGGGTAAGACAGCAAGAACTCCTTTCCTATTGTGAAAATTCTCAATTGTTTTAGATGGGTAAAATAGAATATTTCACATCCGTGCATCCTAAAGGACAAAGACACGTATTCTCTGGCTGCACCCCTGAGCTCCAGGACACAGGCACAGTACACATCGAGACATCTTGAGGGAAGCCTGTGAGGCATTTTCTTTTTTTTTTTTTAATTTATTTATTTATTGAGGATTTCC
>NC_022009.1:303555-306974 GCF_000317375.1 Microtus ochrogaster | reverse complement strand
AGTAAGTTGAGCATCCAAACTGCCCAGGCCCCCCCAAAGCCAGCACGTACAGTAGGATCAAAAACCCATTGCCATTGTTCTTGAGTTCTCAGTAGTTGTGAGGCATTTTCTTGATTAATGATTGATGTGGGAGGGCACAGCCCACTGTTGGTTGTACCACTTCTGGACAGGTAGGTCCTGGGTAAAATTAAAGAAAAAAATGAATAAATAAAAAGCTTAGCAAATCACGGTGAGCAAGCCACTAAGTAGCTATCCTCCTTGAGATCCTGTCCCAACTTTTTCTCAGTGATGACTTATGATCAGGGGGTGTAAAACAAATGGAACCTTTCCACCCAAGCTGATTTTGGTCATGATGTTTATCACAGCAATAGACAATCGTGGGGGTTGGTTCTTTCCTTTCACCAGGGTTCTGGGGATCGAGCTGAGGTTGTCATGCTGAAGTGGTAAGTGCTTTGACTCACGGAACTGTTCTGCCAACCCAGTTCCCTGAGCATTGGTCAATAAGATCACGTCTCCCACCTTTCCGTGAGTACTACACATGGGACAAACTAGCCAGAAGTCGAGCATGTTCTGTTCAGCCCCTCAAAGCATCTTTCATACACACCCAAGTGATCTATGACGAAGAGAAACCAAGCAGCACAGACCCTTTCCTTAGACTATTTGTTCATAGGAGTTTTTGCCTGAAGAATTTTCTGTTTTGGTTTTTTCAAGCATAGTTTATAAAATACTGCACTGTGAGGACTGCAGGGCGATTGTCGGTGGATAAAGTGCTTGCCACGTGAGGATCTGAGTCCTGAGCACCCCTGTATGAATAGCTGGGTGTGGTACAACATGTTCGTAGTCCTATAGCTGGAGAGGCAGAGACATGAGGGTCGTGAATCTCATTGCTTATCACAGAAAGGTGTGAACTCATCAGGACAATGAGAGCTCACCCTGGTGGTGAGAACGAGAGACTTGGCAGGCTGACCAACCCTACAGCTGCCAGGCCCACAACTAGGGTTATTCCAACATCTACCCCACCTGTGATCTGATGGAGCATGTGAAGGGACCGGTCCTGCAGACCCAATTCTGCAGGATCTCCATAACACAGGATAACCAAGAGGAGCTCCAGTAAGGCCCAGCATCAATAGTGTAACAGAAACCAAATGCCTTGAACCAGACCAATGATTCTCTGCAGTGAACTCTTGCAAGATATATGGATAAAAGGGTTTACTGTGTGACTAACTGTGTTATACTACAGCTTCCACGACAAAATTGATTTTCTTTTGGGGAAGGGATTGCAAGGGCAAAGGATGGATGTGAAGGGACATGGAAATGAATGGGATAGAGATGCAGGATGTGAAAGACACAAAGAATAAAATTTAAAAATTAACATTAAAGATTAATTTTCATTGATTATAAAAAATACTTTTAGTTTGATTTTTATATCAGTGGTTTTTTATATCAGTCAAAGAAAGCACTGAGCTATTCTCTAAATGTGTCCCTTGGTGGCTTAGTCTTACTATATAGGCCCATTCCCCTCATAACACTCCCCCCCCAAAAAAAAGATTCTAATGTCTTACTCTTTTCCCATTATATCGGACCATCCTGATTTCTCTCCACTTATTAACTTAACTCTTGCCTTTAATGGCCTCAGGCTCTGGATCTAGATTATAGGCATTTCATCCTTGGCATCAGGTGTGTCTAGTAAATCTCTAACATTCCTGTTCTTGGCATCATTAGGAGGGCAAAATTAGATTCCTGGTTCCAAGGTGGCAGGAATTTTTTTCCAAAATGTTAATTTGTAAACTTTTTCCTCCTTACCAAAGCCCGCAAAAAAATTCCCAAAGAGAAAAACGTTAATAGTGAGAATCATTAAAAGTAAAGGTAAAAGTAAAGGTGCTGGAGAAGCTTGGTCTACAATGTCAAATGCTGGAACTTTGTCAAGCAGCAATCATCTTCGTGTGGACTCTCAGAGATTCCAGACTCGGGTGCAAAGAAAACCAGCCTACAAATCACAACCCCAGAGAAGTTAAACAGCAATGAGGACCCTAAGAGAGATGTACATGGGTCTAATCTACATGGGAAGTAGAAAAAGACAAGAGCTCCTGAGTAAATTGGGAGAATGGGTACCATGGTGGAGGGCTGAAGGAAAGGGAAGAGAAAAGAGAAAAATGTATAGCTCAATAAAATCAATAAAAAAAATCAAACACTGTTATTTGTGATGTGGAAAATATATAATATTCACATTTCAGTGCATAAGTTCAGTTTGACAGGAAGACAATCAGACTCACTTAAATTCCCCATAGTTTCTTCCATGCTACAATGACAGCTTGTCATTATGACAAAGACTAAATTTGGGTGTATTTATAAACCAAACATCAGTTTACTGATGCAAGTAAGTACTAAAATGTACTGTCCACAAAGCTTAAAGTATTTTCTGCTGTACTTGTTTGTGGTGACATGTGTTTCTTCCCCTAGAACAAAGCCTAAACTTCTTTACAAGATCTTCTAAAATTTTGCTGTCCTACCAGGATGAGCCTGAAATAACAACTTAAGAGGAGAACGATTTATTAGACCCATAGTTTCAGGTGCCCCAGTTCATATGAGGCTGGCTCCAATGCTTTGGGGCCTATGAAAAGCAGAAACAAGTTAAAGGATGGCATGATAAAGCAGATATGAGCCCTCTCCTGATGGCCAAGAAGCAGAGAGTGAGATAGGAAGAACCCAGGAACAAGTTATACCTCTCCAGGCACACCCTGCTTCCTCCAGCTTCCCCCATCACTTGAGTGTGCCAACATATTATGAATCTAACAAGGGGTTAGGCCATTGACCGGGTCATAGCTCTCAGTCACTTCTCAATGACTAACTCCCCCAACTAGGGATCAAGGCTTTGATACAGGAGCCTGTTGGAGCATATTTGATATCTGTGTTAGTTAAGATAACTATTACTGTGATGAAACTCCATGACCAAAGCAAGTTGGGGAGAAAGGGTTTATTTGGCTTACACTTACACATTACTGTTCATCATCAAAGGAAGTCAGCACAGGAACTCAAATAGGGCGGGAACCTGGAGGCAGAAGCTGATGCAGGGGCCATGGAGGGGGACAATTTACTGGATTTCTCCACATGGCTTGTTCATAGTGCTTTCTTACAGAACCTAGGTCCATCAGCCTAGGAATCACACCACACACAATGGGCTAGGTCCTTCCACGTCAATCATTAATTAAGAAAATGAGGCAGTGGTACAGGCCTTTACTCTCAGTGCTCAGGAGGCAGAGGCAGGCAGATCTCATTAGTTTGAGACCAACCTGGTCTACAGAGTGAGTCCTAGGACCACCAAGGCTACACAAAGAAGCCCTGTCTTGAAAAATCAAAAAGGAAGGAAGGAAGGAAGGAAGGAAGGAAGGAAGGAAGGAAGGAAGGAAGGAAGGAAGGAA
>NC_022009.1:293412-303455 GCF_000317375.1 Microtus ochrogaster | reverse complement strand
AAGGAAGGAAGGAAGGAAGGAAGGAAGGAAAAAGAGAGAAAGAAAGAAAGAAAGAAAGAAAGAAAGAAAGAAAGAAAGAAAGAAAGAAAGAAAGACACACACAGAGAGAGAGAGAGAGAGAGAGAGAGAGAGAGAGAGAGAGAGAGAGAGGGAGAGAAAATGCCCTACTCCTGTCTATAGCCAATCTTACTGAGTCATTTTGTCAATTGAAGCTCCCTTTCCTGGTGTGGGAGGTCCTTTTGTCTATGTATTGTTTTTATTGGCTAATAAATAAAGAATTGCTTTGAGCCTATGGAAAGGGCAGAACAGAACTAGGAAGGAAAAGCTAGGCTGTATGCTGAAAGAAAAGAGGGTGGAGTCAGAGAGGAGTCATGGAGCTGACAGTTATAAAAAAAGTAAATGTTTTTTTTAAAAAAATAGTCTTTAAAGAGACAGAGTGCAAATAGTCATAGATTAAAGGAGTAAAGATATTAAAATAAATATTAAAAAGTAATCTAGTAAAAACAAGCCACATAAAGATGGAGAATACACAGAGAGTCTTTACATGGCCAAGCAGTGATTTAAATAATAGATTTAAATCTATTATTTAATAATAGTTTCTGTATGATTATTTTGGGTCTAAGCTAGCTGGGCACCTGAAAACCAGCAAGTGGCTCTATCCTTCAATACTTTCCAGTGGCTCTAGCTTGTCAAAGTTAAAATAAAACTAGCTGGTACAATATCTAACCCATAATATCATCTATGTTTGAAACCCTAAAGAACTGCTTGAAGTTGTATACTCCCAAATGCTAGGTATATTAACTAGTTTTTAACAAACTAGTGGTTTGTTTAAAGAGTACTGAGAGTCAAAGAGTAGAATTCAAAGGTCATTTTTGTAAAAACAAAAAAATTTAACTGCATTTCAAAAATTTTTGATAGTTTACCAATCTCAAAAGCACTGTGTTTTGGCTTTTCTCAAAGAAAGTAATTCAGCAGATGTTTGAGGGTTCTTGTATATACATTTGCATTTTTAGAGATAGATTTATTGACTGCATTTACTGGAAAACATTTCTTCCACAAAGGGAATGTAAAATTTTACGCTGAAAATTAAATTACACTTTCTTTTTCTCTACAGAACTTTAGTACTAAATTAGTTATTTGAATTATTGATTTAAGTGGTCACGCTTTTCTAATAATTATTGTCAAGTATTCCTTACATGTAAGATCATTTTGATACAGCAAAGATGCAAAGTTTATGCAAGAAACAGTAATACCCAACCTGTACATAAATGGAAGAAAACTCCCAAGCATTTCTACATGACTGCATGGCTTGCCATCTTGTTAGACACTATTCCACAGATGACTCTTAAGACTCAAGAGCACTCAGCCCTGTGGTAATCTCTTTGTGGTATATAGTTCAGACCTGGAAAATGAGCAGAAATGCTTGCATGCAGGTCAGAGAAAAACAAGTTAATAACAAAACATTCACAATGGAGAAATAGCAGACATTTATGCATCAGGCATTTTTATCGACATATTTTCCTGACAGCTCAAATCTAGTATTTTCTACCTAAAAATCAGATACATAAAAATCCCAAGTTTACTTATAAACAAAATGTCAGTTTACTAATAAGAGAAGATATTAAAATGTCAAAATAATTCTAACATCTGAATTCTGCCTTCCTTGAGGTTGGGAGCACTTCTGAATGTCTGTGTGAGAAACCCAGACACAACACAAAATCCCGTTTCAACTGAGAATTATGTACAAAAAAGACGTGCCAAACCGTCTTACTCTGAACTTGTAACAAGTAAAATTGTGAATCTTCCTCAGAGTCCCAAGGCTTCTTTTTGCATGGTCATGGAGAAGGAATTCTAAGCCAGATGTATGGCTCACTATTATAATCTCAGCACAGCACTTAAGAGACTGAGACAGGAGAATTATTGAGAATTCAAAGATAGCCTGGATTACAGTAAGACCTTGTCTCAAAAAAACAGAAGGAAGTGATAAAAGAACTCCAAAGAGTGCTCATTTCAGCAGCTCATATACTAAAGTTTGACCGATACAGAGGAAATTAGAAAGGCCCCTTCACATAGTACACTTATAGAAATTCCCAAATATGTGTGTGCATGCATATGTGCACATGCAAGTGTGTGTAGCATAAATGCCTGGCAAAATGGTACAATTCTACAACCACAGCTCTTCAGGGTTGCAGGCAGATGGACCAAGAGTTAAAGGATACATACTGAGTTTGAAAAAAGCCTGGGCTATATAGGATCCTGCTTTAAAAAACAAAAACAGCAAAGCAAGACATCAAAGTAGAAGAGCAACTATTTAAGAAGAAAAATAGGTGAGGATGAGGAGACAGGAGAGAAAAATGAGGTGCAAATAAGGTCAATGTGCATTAAATACTTAGGAAAATGTCATAACAAACCCCAACATAGATTTTGAAAATATGTCCCTTAGAGAACACACTTGCCCTCAACCTTAGAAAGACTGTGATAAGGATATCCATTATTACACTGAGGTAAGCAAATATAAAATAATAACAACAATGCCAGCAAGCATCCAGGAAAAGCTGCCATTTATGCATCAGTTAAGCAGTGTAGATAGGGCACAGACAGGTTCCCCCACACTGTTTTAGAGTAGATCATCAGCATCTGTGCACTAGAGCGGGTTCCCTAACGAGACCAATACAAACATGAGAAACAGTGATTCAGCACTGGGACTCTGCAGAGAAGCACAGTTTACAATGAAATCTATTCTGCTGAGCAATGAGCTTCAGGAGGAAGCTGATCTGCTTTAGAATATATGAAAAGTATATTCTCTACTAAAACAAAAAATAATGCACTATAAAGACCACCATATAACATAAATCTGTGTATTCACTTATTAATGGCCTATTTATTTAGTTAATAAATACCTATTGGAACTATCCCATGCTGACAAGCATTGCTTTTAGAACACAAAATTTCACAGTAATCCCCTCTTTTCAAAAGTCATGGTGTAGAAAAATGTAATGGAGTTCAGAGAGCTGTGGATTAAAGTCACCAATAATAAGGATAAAAGGAAATGAAAGTATCAAAGAAAAGAAGGAAAAGCAAAATGGAACAAAGGACATAAATAAAATGTAGAACTGAAAGCTTCAGCAGTCTTAAGGCACAGGACTGAATCCCTAAGGCTCTAAAATAACAGGCAGAGATGGGTTGGGGGCTCTTCTTCGCTTCCCTGTCTCACAGCTGTTAATTCTCCACAGAGAACCTGGGCAAATATAATTCCACATTTCCTTTTGATGGCCAATATGATTTCTAGCAGTCCAGTCAAAACACAATAAGAAATTCACCTAGGAGGGAAATCACCAGTTTGTCATGAAGAGATTTTACTTTTTCCTATAAAGTATCACAACAAAATGAATTGAGGAAGATCTTGTGGCTACCGAGAGAACATAATCCACTTAAGCTTAAATGCACAAGTGGTAAACTTCTATTCTAATTTCTTAAGAGGCTTTTCTGTTTCTTTACATCAGCAAAGCACATTCTGTAAATTTCACAATCTATAAAGTCAGCAAACAGTCATTAAAGTCTAACGAAGCGCCAGGAAACTGCATGCTGGTTACTACAGATAAGCCTCGTAAAGGACTTAACTCAACGTGGCCACTTTCAACATCTTTTATGTGTGTGTGTGTGTGTGTGTGTGTGTGTGTGTGTGTGTGTGTGTGTGTGTTGTTTGTTTGTTTGCTTGTTCTGCTGTGTGAGTGTGTGTTGTGTCCACACTAATGTGTAAATATGTGAGTGGAGGCTGGAGAAGCACGTCGAGTATAATGTATACTTCTCCGTCACTCCTCACCTTATTAGCTCGAAACAAGAATCTCTCACTCAAACTGAAGCTTCCCATGTGAGCAAGGTTGGCTGAGCAGAGAACTCCAAGAGTCCCACACACACCCCCTAACACTAGGTGGACAGGCACATGTAGTCACAAATGTACAACCTCTCATGGGGTTACTGGGGATTGAACCCAGATCTTCATACTCCCACAGCGAATTCTCTCACCCACCAAGCCATCTTCCCAGCCCCTCAATATCACTTTAAGCAGAATTCATTCTGTCTTACAAGGAACTACAAAGAGTCTTGTTGATGGCTAGAGTATTTTTGTCTTGTTTTGTTTTTGTTTGTTTTGTTTTTTACTCTTTGAAGGCCTATCCCCTCCCCCAGTTCCCAAATAGATACATGGAGATTTATTCTTACTTATGAATGCCCAGCTTTAGCTTGGCTTGTTTCTAGCCAGCTTTTCTAACTTTAATAATCCCATTTCTCTTTAACTATGTTTTGCCTCTTGGCTTTTTACCTTTCTTTGTTCTGTGTGTCTTTCTTTCCTTCTTACTCCATAGCTGGCTGTGTAGCTAGGTGACTGACCCCTGGCATCCCCCTCTCTTTCTTAACTTGATCCTCCCTCCTCCTGTCTAGATTTCTCCTATTTATTCTCTCTGCCTGACAGCCCTGTCTATCCCTCACTCCTTCCTAGTTATTGGCCATTCAGCTCTATATTAGACCATCCGGGTGTTTTAGACAGGCAAAGTATCACAGCTCCACGTAGTTAAACAAATACAACATAAAAAAATGCAATGAGGCATTCTCACCTTGCTTCCTCTTGGTCTGGATGATAACTGCAGACTGAGCCTTTCCTCTTCCCAGAATTCTTCTGTTCTGGTTGCCCCATCTATACTTCCTGCCTGGATACTGGCCAATCAGAATTTTATTAAACCAGTACAAGTGACAAATCTTTACAAATCTTTGCATTGCCCTACAGCAGCCTGCTGCCATGCTCCCTGTTGAGATACTGATAGGCTCTTATCATCATTCTGTAACTATAAGCCCAAATAAAGCCTTCCTTTTATAAATTGCCTTGGTCATGGTGTTTTATCACATCAACAGAAACAGAGTTAAGCTAAGCATGCCAGTAACAAAAGAAGAGCTATCAGCTTGTATACAGAGTCCTGAATGAAATTCCATCTAGTGGGCATTTCCTTAAAACTCACCAAATCAAAGTGCTATTTGGAATGGTAGGCATGTCTCTTTCCAACAGAGTGTATCAGCCAATGAATGGAAAACACACTGTGAAGAAGAGTAACACCACATATAATGTTTAAATCCACCAGACAGTCCATGTTGGAAATGCTCCCAGCTGAAGAGGTTCAGTCAGTGCCATCCCTTTTTTGAGTTCTGAACCTGCTTGTCTTAATTTTAACTTGAGTTATCAAGTTTCCCTATCACCATATCTAGATACCCAGAAATAGCAGTAAGCTTATTTGAACATTTCAAACATACTTCATGGAATAACAATGAGAAGTAAGAAAAGAAAGAAAATGCCCCCTTAACAATAGAAACTGATTTGATATTTTTTATAATAAATTGTTCTACATGTATGAAGAAGCTTAACAGCCAGAAATTAGTAGATTCAACTTGGCTGTAATTGAATCAGCTTACAATTTACTGGGAGAAAAATGAGATGATAAGAGAGGAAAGGAAAGCAAACTCAAATTAGAAAGGCCTTGACCCTTCAATAATAGGTGAAATCAGTATCTAAATTCACTTAAACACATTTCTAACATGTGGTCTAATAGAGACAAGTTCTAAAAACAATATATATCATGCTAGAAGAAAAATCCCCATTGATGAACATTGAAAGCTCATTGAGTAACAATGAGTTCTCATTATTGCTTCCTGGTAAAAAAAAATACATTCTAAAAGTATAGTATCTCCTTCAATTAATTAATTCTCCAATCACTTATTACAGTGTAGCATCTTGTAAAGAAGGCTCACAGTTTAGTGAAATGATACGTTCCTCATTCACTTCCACAAGCAGAGAATTGCGTATACACTTTTAAATAATAAGCGATACCATTCTTATACTCATTTAATTACATCTATTCAGTTATGAAACTACAGAGTAAGGTGGCCAGGAAGTTCTATTTCTTCAGAAGAAATTAAATGCAACTTCTGTTACCTCTGTATCTTTTACCTTGTTTGTGCAGTATTATTTTCACTCTCTCGTTCAGCAGACTTCCATTACCATCCTCCCCTCTAGTTTGTTTTCTCCTCACTCTTATCCATTTTTATATCAACCATAGATTCCAGAAGGCACCACTTATATGACAGAGTGAAGCAATAAATACTCTTCCTTGTAACTCCATAGGGCACTGCTCTGGTACTTCAGAAACAGAATACGAGTGTGTGAGACTGATGGCAGTGTTGGTTTACCAAGTAAAACATCCAGTGTTTAAGCTTTAGTAAAGTGTTGGAAATTACTGTTTTATATAATCTTATTCTTTTAATGACCCACATAGCAAGGACTGTTTTATATAATCTTATAGACATATTTAGACTTGCAATAAAAACTTGAAATTGGTGTGTCTTTTTTAAAAGCTTAGGAAGGTTATGGCTGAGTTATTTTTTTTTTGGCTGAGTTATTTAAATATATAAATAAATATTTTGAGTTTTGTTTTTATGCTAACCCCTGATATGTGATCTATGTCATTATTTCAAAAACTGTTGAAACAACTGAAAGTCAAAATGTGTCTAATAATGACATGAAGGCTAAAACATCAAAATTATTTGCACTTTAAGAATTCTTACCTTTCTGTCAATAACTACTTAAACACAGAATATAGCATTTAAGAAGACAAAGTAATTTTTGCAGTCCAGATCACAGTAAATATCTCATGCCTATAACCCCAGAACTCAAGGGGCTGAGGCAGGTGGATTTCTGTGAATTTGAGACCAGCCTGGGATACACAATGAGTTAGAAGGCAATCATTGCTATAAAAGACCCTGTGGTTAGGGCAGGAGTGCTTCCTCATAGTTTTAAAATCTTCATTGTCTGTGAAACTCCTTGAAATGCATTGCCTTCCTTGAGAAATTCACACTGCAGTTCACAGTGTTTCTCTCAGCTTCTGCTTTCCATTTGCATCAGAATTTTACATCATTAGGACATCCCAGACTTTGCAGGCTGATGCTGATTCAGAAACACATAAATTCTACTTCTTTAATGGACATAAAAACCCATACCTTAAATATACCCACTGTTCAGATATCTATGACCAGCATGAACCAAAACCTTAGCATCTTCTCAAATATTCTGTACCAAATGCAATTTCTAGAAATTCTGTGGATGTGTCAAAGTCTTAAATTATGACTGAAGTTCTTGATGTCTACATTCATTTGGTCTAGAAAGACTGAGTGGGGTGCGAAGTCTAAAGTCTTCTGAATAAAACTTAAGCCCTCATTTCAAGATGACCAAAAATTGTTCAAGACTTTCTTGTATAAAGAGTAGTACATAGTCAGTCATCTTTGTCTTGAGATTTAACTCAGTTAAAAATTCCATAGAGTGTCTAACCTTGTATGTGTCCATCAAACCAAGGATATATAAAGTTAGCTGCTTATGAAACCTTTATAGTTGCATGGGGTAGGGGTGAGGGTTTCAACTTATGACAAATTAATTAAACAGACTGAATTCAGTTGATTCCAAATATGAACTGCTTTATTTTCTTCATTAAACACCACTTTAAAACCACACCCATCCTCTCTCTCCCCCAACCCTCTTGCACATTCTTGAAAAAGAAAATCAGAGTCACAGTCTATAATGGATTGGCAGAATTTTGATTTATTAAATCTTCCAACGCTACTTAAACTGAAAACTTCAATTTAACATTCAGTAAACCCTCTTAGCTCAGGCAAACCTTATGTTTCTCCTTTCTGACTCCATTTGTATTCTATCGTTTCCTTTGGTGGAGCCAGAAATAGGGATTAAGAGAAGGGAAATGTACATAAAGCATCGTTATGCATCTGCACAGTTAATCTTTCCTCAGTCGAAGGCAATCTGCACCAATGTGTCGAAGGGTTTCTTTCTAGAGAACACAGGAGATTTCTACTGAGTGTCTTTTGAGGCTGCCTCTCCAGGGCATGTTCTTCTCACATCAAACACTCAGGTCAGAGTTTGACACAAATGCAAGTTTCATGGAGTCAAACAACAAGCACACCATATTCCTTCATGTTGGTCACCCAACCCAAAATCCAGCCTCTTAGTTCCTTAAACACACCAGGGTTGTCTAAAGAAACAGAATTGATGGATTGTGTGTGTGTGTGTGTGTGTGTGTGTGTGTGTTTGTGTGTGTGTGTGTGTGTGTGTGTGTGTGTGTGGTGTTTTTCATACACGCTAGGGTTTATTGTATGTGTATATACACATAATATTATATTAGAATTTATTAGATTGACATACACAATTTGGTCCTGATAGCCCAACAATGGCACAGATTACTACCCTGGAAGCCTCAAGCAGTCCCAATATGGTGGTGAAAGGATCATTGGAAGCTTCAACCAACCTTAGAAACCTGAAGAGGTTACCCGCATGAACTGTGGGTTATAACCCTCTATATCATTGTCCTGTAACAGAAGGTAGAAGATTACCAAAAAAAAAAAAAAAAAAAAATGACACCTGTGAAATATTTTTGAATCCCCAAGGACCAAAAATTAATTCAAAGTGCATAAGAAACCCAGGGTGTTTCTGGAATCATTTGCCCATGCTGTACAGCAGGATCTTTCTGCAATGTTTCTGAATTCACATAACATGCCCTTCACAATGCTGAAAAATGCCACCTGAAGAGTCTAACTTAGTTCTGACACTCTGGCATATTACAAATTACAGTGCTTTTACCGCACATACAAAAATTCTCCCGTGAAACACTGTGCTTTAATTACATTAAACAAAAACAATATTTTCTATTGTTTTTCTTCAGCACATAGGTATCAAATTAGCATATCTGTATTGTATTATTAGAATGTTTACTTTTAGAAAGTTGTTTTGAGTTATTGCTGACTTAAGTCTCATTTCTAAGCAATTGTTCAGTGAATTTTTGCTTAGGATTAAGATTTTTAACAATTTCAAAAATCCATATTTTTTCCATTTTGTACTGCATATTTATATGAAGCAGTATTCTCAGCAATGATTATTATAAAATCAAAATACTGATCAATTCTGAAAAACACTGATGGGTACTTTACTGCAGTGCCAAATATCCAGAAAATATTTAATTCTTTGTGTAAAAAATGAGTACATCTGTTTCGTTATCAGGGCATCATAAAATTTGCAGGCAAATGGATGGTACTAGAAAAATATCCTGAATGAGGTAATCCAGACACAGAAAGACAAACATGGTATGGACTCACTCATAAGTGGATGTTAGATATAAAGCAAAAGATAATCAAACTACAATCCTCAGCTCTAGAGAATCCAGGTAACAAGGAAGACCCTAAGAAAAACACATGGATCACACAGGGAAGGGGAATTAATTGAGATCTCCAGGGTAAACTGGGGGCAAGTAGGAACAGTGAAGGGGAGGGAATGGGAGATGAGAACATGAGGGAACAGGATGTTCTCGGGGGCAGAGGGACTTAGTGGGAAAGCAATGAGAGATCTTGAGAGAGCCATTATTGGGTTAGAAAGAAATCTGATGTTAGGACATTTTTCAAGATTCCATAAGGATGACCCCAGCTAAGACTCCTAGCAATAGTAGAGAGGGAGCCTGTGAGTTTCCCCTAAATAAATAATCTTTTATTATACATAATTCTGAACTAGAGTGGGATTACTTTGTAACTTCTGCCATCACAGAATTAGTATTTTCCCTTGTAAAATGTGAAAGATTTAAAATATAATTTTATCATTGTCCTGGAAAGGACATTTCCAGAGTAATTGGCAGGAGTCACTTCAGTAAAGGATGTACCTTCATCTTTTCAATCTTGTTCAAGGCTTGTGAAAACTAAGAGAAATAACTGTGACTGGATAGCCATCCTCCTCCATGTAGTGAAAGAATTAAAAATCAGGAATAAAAACTCTTCTTTGAGAGAGATTGGTCATTGGCACCCCCTTTTATTTCTGTGTTTAATGAAATTACAAAAGCCCTTACTCCATTTCTTAAGTTGAGGTGCAAGTTGCTTTCTATCCCTTGTGTCTGTGTATTGGGTCTACAGTGGGGTTGTTTTACTCTCTCGTCTTGTGTCTGTGTACTGGGTCT
>NC_022009.1:252747-293312 GCF_000317375.1 Microtus ochrogaster | reverse complement strand
CAGTGGGGTTGTTTTACTCTCTCGTCTTGTGTCTGTGTACTGGGTCTGCAGTGGGGTTGTTTTACTCTCTCGTTTTATCAGTCCCCCTTTCTCTCCCATTCTACTCTTTATCTCGTCATTTGATCTATTGTGTTAGTAATAGATTCATGTTTTCAGGCAGCTTTCTCTGTGGAATCAGTCAACACAAGTGTGAACTCCGAGAGTGGTTTCTTTCTGTCTACGCTAGGTATGAGAAGTTCCTAGTCTCTTCTCTCTGGGGCTCATGCACATAGACTTCCGATGGCTGTCTGGGGTTCTGTCTGGGTCTCTCCAGGTGGCATTCTGTTGTATTGGTCTTGTTATGGTTGTGTTAATGTGGAAGGTCTCTCCTAACCACATGCTTTTTCTGACACTCTGTGAGATGTTCTGATTTCCCTTTTGCTCAATGGGAGGCAGAGTCTTTCAAGAGCTTTTCCAATTTCATGCTGCCTGAAGTGTTGGGACTGGAAGCTGAGGTGTCTTGACCAGGATAAAATAAAGTTATTGTTGGAGGACTGTGAGCAGTGGTCCCTGTGATATGCAGAGTCACCAGATTCAATTTTCCAGGTTTTGGCTTTTACTCTTAGTTCAGTTATCTGTGGGAAATAGAAGGTGTGAAGTATCCCGGCCTCTTCACTGATTATGTGATTCTGTGTAGGAGATTTTACTCTGCATTTTTCCCTAACTTCCCACAGTATGATCCTTGGGTTTAACTATTTTAGATCACCCTTCACTGATATAAAGCTTTCTTCTTGAAGTTCCAATTCTGGGATATTTTCTCTCCTCAGAATCACAGAGTTTTGACATCCATTAGAACTCATATTCAGCTTATACAAGTTTAAGGAAATTCATAACTTGTCACTGTTGTCTGAGATTTTCTGTCCTGCCTGGTTCCCGCAGTCATTAAATCCCAAAGAAATCACATAGAGGTCTACATTAGTTATAAACTGATTGGCCCATTAGCTCAGGCTTCTTATTAACCCTTATAACTTAGATTAGTCCACTATTCTTGTCTATGTTAGCCACATGGCTCAGTACCTTATTTGGCAAGGTAGTCACATCTTGCTTCTTCTGTGGCTGGGTCACAATTGCAGACTAGGACTTCCTTCTTCCCAGAAGTCTCCTGTTCTCATTGACCCACCTCTACTTCCTGTCTGGTTGTCCCTCCTATACTTTCTGCCTGGCTACTGGCCAATCAGCGTTTATTTAAAATATAATTGATAGAATACAGACCATTGTCCCACACCACGTCACAGCTAGGAATAGGGAAGCAGTGTTTTACTCAGGTGATCAACCTCAAAGCCTTTAACACTCTATTGCACCTCATGGTCTGCCAGCAAATATTTAACAATGGAGTTGGGGTGACATTTGTGCTTCTGTAATAAGATCTCCTGCCATGATTGCCAATGCACCAGTCAGCTCAGGAGATCTTCCCAGGCAATACTAGCGTGTTCCCAAATGCTGGTACTATTCTGTACTGATACCCAATAGTTGAGTTTCTACTATGCAACAATCAAATTTCTTCACCTAACTATGTCAAATTTCTGAACATTCTTTACTCTCCTTGAACCCAGGATCTGTATCTAGATTCCCTTAATAATCCCTGTGAACTATTCTTTAATTGGAATTGGCTCTTGATATCCTATGGACCTAGATCCTTGCTGTGCTTTTAGAGATCTTAACCAATGCCTGCACATTAATACTGATAACCAAACATAAACACAAGTAATGACATTAGCTAACCACTTTGACTCTTGAAACTCCACTACCCAGGATTCCCTTTTCTCTACTGTCCATCTTGTCTATCACCGAAGGACTTACCAATGTCCCCCCTTCAAGAGGCACAAGTCAGTTTCCCAGGACTCTTCACAACCATCATGGGAAGGTCAGTTTCCAGGTTTCTGATCTTCAGTATTATTATCTGCTTCAGTGAACTGTCCCTTGGTGAATGCATCCCAGAAGATGACACAAAACCAAAAGTATGTCCAAAAAGATGAAAACAAGTGTACACTTTTATATGCCTGTGATAAAAGGCCATGTTCCCTCTCACTAGGGTTAGGATAGTCACAGCCACCATGCCACCACCATCACACACAGGCCATCAATATAACTGGACTAACACTGTCTGCTCTAACCATAAACTTCCCTATTTTCCACTATTTTGTAGTTTCCTGAATATAAATCTGAACATTGTGCCCTCCTATATGAAACAGTAGCATACACACTGTCTGCTATAGATAGAAGTGCAATTTCTACAAGCTATTTAAAAGCTGAAGGAGTGGTTTCCCTAATTTCAGCATCCTATAAAAAAAACAGTTAATGAATAATGAATTCATTCATTATTGTTGCATAAATCAGAGGCAAAATCATCTCTCAGAGTAAGAGCAAGAAAAGGGGGAACTTGGATTCTAAACTAAATATAAGACTACAAATTAAAATGATACCTCAAAATGCTAAATGAAAATACTAGCATACTCAAATTTCATGACTTAGAAATTAACTTGATTCAAAACTCCTGAGATTTAAAAAGCACCAAAAAGGAATTAAGACTTGATAGCTCACAACTCCTGCAAAAGAACTAAGACTTGGTAAGATAACTAAATGCAGGGACTCTTCTGGGGAGTTAAAGGTAACTTGTCTTCTCTACTCACGACTTGACAATGCCTAGGTTTCATTTGGCTACCCAAAAAGTCAAGCTCTCACTGGAATCAGCTGCAAACCACACATTCCAGTTGGCTTACAGGAATATCAAACAATTTAGCAGTTATGGCTGTGAGGCCTTTAACCATTCTCTCTCATTCCCACAAGTACTCTCTGTATGAAGAATTTAGTGAGTATCTCGACAAGTTTTTAGATTATTTCAACGTTGCTTGCAAAACACTTTGAAAGTCTACTTCAAATGCTGACAATGCCAGCTGTAGTATTGCACCAATGTCTACCAATGAAATAACATTTAGAATGAGGCAGATAATACACATCGGCCTGATAGATAACCAAATGTAATATAACCAAATTACTAAGAAAATCCATTTTGAAATGTAAACACGTGTAAGATAGCTTTAAAAACTAATAAATCACACTGAATTTATATGAAAGGTTGCCCACTCTGAATTCAGCACTTTAAACTACAGAGATTTCTTTTCTGCTGTTCAAGTAGAGTGCAGTGATGTGACAAGCATCCGGACAAGAGCAAAAACCCCTAAGAAGAGGACTCTAAAGGAGAAGTTCCTTAAATGCCGCTCGGGTTTCGTATGACAGAATCTTGATTGCAATATTTCCACAGTGTCTCTTCAAATTTATTCATATAAATATCAATTCTTATAAGGTTTCTGAGGTCAGTGCAAGAAACACAACTCTCACTTCAAAGGGGATGATGCAGCGCTTGTTCTGGATTTCAATTATGAGTGACCATACCCTGGGAACACAGATCCAGGTTTGTAGAGAGAGCCCGCCCTTTGGGGGTGGGACGGCCTCGGGCAAATGTTTATAAATTGGGGTGCACAGATGCTGGTAACCCCTTCCTGTTTCTTGTTTCTGGGCATTGTGGGAACTTCGGTTGCGTGAGTGTGCTATTTATATTAAATTTGTATCATCTTATACCAATTGGCCTGTATTAATTCGATCCGCCTTCACAGGTTATTCCAAATTCCATGTTCCAATGAAACAGCCATTTTATGAGTTTTAAAAGAACAGAAGAAAGTCATAAATCATATCACGTTTTAAACACATTGGTGCAAATATTGGGTTGATGGCTTATAGCAAAATAAGAAAAACTCTGCTGTAGGCCTTGGATGCTACCCTTTGGCTTTTTGGTTGGTAGAAGTTGGGGATCTGGTCATAGATTGCGGATTTACCAATTAGTCACAAGGATGTAAGGTCACATACAGAGATGCATAGTGAATAGGCTATTGAGAGCATTAAAGATGGCCCCAGGTGCTTTGACTCTGGACCTACAGCATCTCAGCCTCTCCATATCATTGAAGTTCTAATAAGCAACAGCCTTGGAGAAGGCTCACTGAAAGGCATGGCTTCTTTCCAGGCACTTCCACGTACACTGAATCCAAGGACATCATGAAAATCATACACATCACTACTTGCAAACATTGAACACAGTCTCTAAAGTGATGCATAATCACAGAACAATGCTGCTAACCATACTACAAATATATACACAGCAAAACTCACACTACACAATTGAGTTCTGATAACAGGTTCAAAGTTCACTAAGGAACTGATAAACATCGTCACCACTGAGGCCCAAGTGGTATCCATCATAGAAACCCTAGACAACTCCCCTCCATTGCACGTCATTGTGATGCCCCATAACTGAAGAGTCATTAAGCATCCCTTGATAACATTAGCTCATGAGCATTGCCTGTTATGATCCAAACATTTCCCATACATTCTATGAAATAGTCAACACTCGGGTTCCAAATCCCTCAATCAGCAGCTCACAGAATCAATGACAAGAAATGGGAATCCTGCCTCTTTAACAATTTTTATTTTCATAAAATTTCAATACAGCATCACAAATGCTCTCATAGAGGAGCCTATATACATTTTACCTTGGATATATTTAGAAAAGAAATGTTAAGTTTCCTAATTGTTCCTCATCCCCCGCTGCTGTTGCAGCTCCAATTCCAGATCTCTTCTCCTTGGTATTTTATTGTCTCCATTAGCATTTTAATCAATAGCTAAAGAAAAAATACACGATAATACCTAAATAGGTGCATCCTCCAAAATGCAAAGCAGGGCAGAGTAGATAACGCCATGAATGAAGTGTAAGCTGCAAACATGAGGACCTGAGTTCAGATTCACAGAACATACATAAAAAGCCACGGTTGGCAGTTCAAGTCCATGAACCTGTGGTTGGTTAGTAAAGTGCTTCTTATGCAAGCATGAAGAACTGAGTTCAAATCCCCAGCCCTGATGTAAAAGAAGCCTAGCATGATGACACATGCCTACCATTGGAGAGGAGAGACAGGAATATCTCCGAGACTCACCAGCCAGAGATCATGGCCAAATCGCTGAGTTCCGGGTTTAGTAAGAGATCCTGTCTCAAAAAATAAGATGAAAAGCAATAGAGAAACGTACTTGGCATTGACCTCTAGCCACACACACGCACATACAGGCATGTGACTTCCAAACACATATTCACATACATGATATAAATATATGCCAAACATTTCCACAGAAAAAAATTAAAGCCACTAGTTAATATAGGAGTTGTGATCTAATAATTTGAATATTCTAAGAAATCTTTCTTTAGAAACCTGATTAAGAAGAACTGAGTATAAATATTACATTATGAGAAAGGAATTTTCAAGGTGTAAGTTTATTACATAAAAAGCAATTTAAGCAGAGAGATTATAATGTCTTTGTTATCCCAAAAGAATTGAGTATCACTCTGGAACATCCTGACTCCTTTAGAAATGTGCACCGTGATAGCATAAATATCCCACTCAACCAAATTAGAAACATAATGTATAATTTTTAAAAACCATAGTCATATCGCTGGATTTTCCACAAGAACTGCTACAAAAGACATAAAGCCAGTGAGCTGGGAAGATGGTGTATTACAGAGACGTGCGTGCTGCCAAGCCTGATCACCTGAGTTTGTCCCCAGGGGAATCCTCCCACAAGTTATCCTCCCACTGCCACAGTATTCCATGGTGTGTACACGCGTGTGCACAAGCAAACACACACACACATACATACGTAATTAAATTTTTCAGATAAGTAAAGTTGGGGGAAAAACAATTAGTCTACTTTTCATCTTCACTTGAAAAACCAAAGGTCTTAATGTTAACACAAAAAAACAACTAAGGGAAATCATTATTCAACACAGCTCTCTCCTGTTTTTTTATGCTCACACCTTTTTAAAATGCAAACCAACTCACCACGTCCTGACCTATTCTCTCCAATTTCAGAATGTCAAACACTTAGAGAATTGTTGGCTGTCAAGAGTTCGGAGTCTGTGGAAACAGAGAAACTGGACATTTGGCATTTCAACACTCTGAAACAAGTGATTTCATTATTTAATTAGTCTTAGAAAAAAGCATCTACATGGCAATCCAAGCACACCCCGTCCCCATTAATGGCCCTCAAATTATAAAAGAAGAACTGGGAAAGCAGATAAAATACTGCAAGCTTATATAAGCCCAAACTAATTTAGGTTATGTGTGGTATATATGTATACATGATATGTGTGGTATGCTTGTGTGGTGTGTGTGTGTGCCGTGTGTGTGTGTGTGTGTGTGTGTGTGTGTGTGTGAGAAAGAGAGAGGGGGGGGAGAGAGAGAGAGAGATAGAGAGGTGGGAGTGTGGTGTGTGTGAAGTGTGTTTGTGTGTGTTTATTTAAACAAATATCTCACCCATGTCTACATCTTATTATTCCCTCAGAGATTAATTTGATATAGAGTTTAATTCACACACAGGACTATTTGCTATTCATTTCACTCTACATAACTTATAAAGAACTTTTTCCTTCCATGTCATAAAGATAGGCTCTGTCCTATGTCACAAACATGTTCTCTTATTTTTTCTTCTAAAAGTCATGCTGACTTACCTTTCCTCATCACACAAGAAGCAAGTATCATTTTTATGTCCATGGATATCCAATCCATTAAATGCCTTCTATTGAAAAGAGCATCCTTTATCTGCTGCACCACCAGCCCACCATCATTGTGACTTACTGTGAGTTCTACTACAGGCCTTTCATGCCATTCCAAAGCCTGACTGTGTGCAGAACACAGTTTCGCTTTTTTTAATGTATGTTGTTTTCTTCTTTTTTTATATGCGTGTTGGTTTTATTCTTTTTTATTTTTTACAATTTTATCTTCTTGAAAACAGATTCTTTACTCATACAAAATATCCTGAATATAGTTTACCTTCCTGCTACTCTTCCCAGTTCCTCTCCACATCTCTTTCCCTCCAGATCCACTCCTTTCTGTCTCTCATTAGAAAACATCATCCTTCTAAGAGATAACAACAAAACCTAACAAAATAAAGGTAGTAAGATTAAGCAAAACCTGTCATATCAAATTTGAACAAGTCAAATCAACAGAAGGAAAATGGCACAAGAGAAGAGACTGGAATCAGAGATCCCCTCATTAACACACTCGGGATTCTCAACAAAATACTAAACTGAAAGCTTTAATATATATGTAGAGGACCTGATGCACACAGTTTAGGCCCTGTAGATGCCTCCATCTCTGTGAGTTCATAGGATACTTGCTTAGTTGATTCATAGGATCTTGTTCAGCTGGTAGCCTCTGTTTCCTCTGGTTCTAATGCAGAACACAGTGTCTTATGCATTATATGAAATATTAAATAAGGATAGATGTGTGTGTTATATGAAGAGAAGCTAGTTGAACAGATATATACTGCTACCATACGAGAGAGAGAGAGAGAGAGAGAGAGAGAGAGAGAGAGAGAGAGAGAGAGAGATTCCCAAATTAGATTTAACTCGGGAACACTTTTTCTTTTGAACATCCTGTAGAATCAGTGTTCTAAGTAATACACTTTGGGAACCAAGTAGATACATTTTCAGTAGTAAGAACTGACCCCAGGCTAAGGTTGTTTATGGAAACTTACAGCTCTCAGCATGAGACAGGCCTTCTAATTTTCTTCACAAGCTGCAAGAGATCAATCACATTAAGCTCTCGCCATCCAGGTGCTTAACAGGAGACAGAAATCTACGTATAGAAATGTAGTGGGTAGAATAAAAATCCTCTTTTGTGCTTGCCTTACACTCCTGGTTCCTGTGGATTTTTTGGTGTTTCATCCTTAACTCAGAATCAGAGGCTCATAAATGAGTTCTTCTAATATAGAGTTAGCCACCTAACCATCAAAAGTGTCCTTTGCTTCATGGGTATCTGTAGTTGTTCATCATTTATGTGAGGCATCTGAAATCCTTGACAGCACAACCTTACCTCATGTGACATCATGCAGGCCTCAAAATGTTAAATTACTACTTTTTTTTTTAAATCAAAGATGGCAAAGATCTCCAAAGATAGAAAAATTCACATTCATAAGTCATTCAAACCTCTACTTCAAGTCCATCTTTTTTATAATATATCAAGGCCTTGAGACCTTTCAACACCTAACATAAGGTCTGCACACACCCATACCCATATCCTTATGATTTCTGATTGCTCAAGGATGCTTGACACAACTTCTACTCAAAGTCACCAGTGTCTTATAATTAGAGCTCTAAGATTCTTTCTTTTTCTTTTATTAAAGCAATTTCAGTATTTCTACTGGCTAGTATTCTGTCAGCTTAAAAGAAGTTAGAGTCACTTGGGAAGAAGTAGCCTCATCTGAGAAAATTCTCCCACCAGATGAGTGTGTAGGAAAGCTGCTGAGTCATTTGACTAATTAGCAATTGATGTGAAGAAGCCAGTCAATTGTGAGTGGTGCTACCCCAGGCAGGTGTTAGGGAGCTCTATAAGGAAGCAGGCCATGGTCAAATAGACTATGTCTCACCTTCCCAAACTGACCCTCCATATCAGTTAACTACTAAGTCCCCTGACAACCAACATTTTACATTTTATTCTATGCATTTTTCTACCTAACTTACGTCATATGAATAGAATTTCAACATATTTATTCTTTGAGGACTGATTTGCCTCACTTGACATCAGACCTTCAAAGATAAGTAAATATTTAAAAAAAAAAAAAAAGGTTGAGCAAGCCATGAAGAGCAAGCCAGTAAGCAGCATATACCTCATCTCGTTCAGTTCCTGCCTCCATGTTTCTTCTTTGAGTTTCTACCCTTACTTCTCTCAGTAATGAACAGCCTTGAGTGCTGTAACAAACTTTTCCTCCTCAAGTTACTTTTGGTGATAGTATTATCACAGCAAAAGGAACATTAATGAAATTACTACTTTAGTTTATTTTTTAAAGTTGTTTTTATATATTTAACTACCATAACAATTCAAGAAAGAATTAAGTTCCATCATTTAAGAAACAATAAAGACAACAGGCAATGTCTTTCAATCAATCACAAACACTAAGTAAACTACATCAAATGTGTTGGATGGGGTGAAATTTGTGGTGCTTATAAATACACCTATAAACAAAAGCTCTAAGACTCTTACAAAGCTATTACAAGACATTTGTGCTTTGTGCAGCATTGAACCACACCACTGGGGGTTGGTCTCCTTAAACACTGACCTTGACTTACTAAGGGATTTGATAAGGTATAATGGAAAAAGCCCAGAAGCCAGATCTGAATCCATACAAATATTTGTCCCATTGCTGTGTACCATGGAGCAAATCACCTAGACATTTGAACCTTACATTCCTGATTCACAAATTAATACAGTGTGGTGATTTGAAATAAAATGGCCCCCAGAAGGAGTGGCAGTGTTAGGAAGTGTGGCTTTGTTGGAGAAGTGTGTCATATGGGGGCGGGCTTTGAGTTCTCTTTTGTGTGACAGTCAGTCTACTTCCTCTTGCCTCTGAGTCAAGACATTAAGAACTCTCAGGTCTAGCACTACATCTGCCTGCATGCCAGCATGATGATAATTGACTGAACCTCTAAAACTGTAAGCTGCCACCTCAATTAAATATTTCCTTTATAAGTGTTGCTATGGTCCTGGTGTCTTTTCACAGCAATAGAAACCTTACGACGACGTATAGTAATAGCCATTTGTCTCTAAATTTTTGATATGAGTATTCTATAACATGTTTCTGTGAAATGCTCACTATGTTACCTGTTCTATAACATGTAACTCAGCTTGCTTTCTCTTTTCTTTGGTACCTACATCAGTACTAGATACATGAGTCTATTACTAAAATTATACTAATAATTGCCATCAGATCAGAAATGATCAGTTCTAAGCTTCTCAATGTCTCATAATAACCTAGATTTTTAACAGTTCAAATGTGGCAATAATATAAATGTAGAATTAAACACAAAATGACTTCCAGAATGACATTCAGGAACCAAAATGGTAAAATCAAAATGCCAAGTTAAAATTCAGTGATGCCAGGATCAGTCCAAACATGATGCAGCACCTGCCATACTTAACATATTCTACCTCACCAGAGAAAACAATCAGAATTTTTTACCATTTCCTCCAGTGAAAGTCATAAGCAGTGAAATTGCTTGGTGCTAAAACATAGGATCATAAGGCACTATTTAAATAGGAAGCCCTTAAAGATCCCAGTTTACAAGCTATATTATTACAATGAATACAAAGTAGAATAGGATCAGAAATACCTCAAGCTAAATGTTAGAACTTTTCTGCACTATAATATGAAAAGATAGACATTGATCAAGAATAATGTGGCATGAACCAAGAAATAAAAAAATTAAAGGAGGAGATGGATGGGGAGATAAGCGAGAGTAATACAGAATAAAATAACCAAAATGCATTAGAACACATATACAATTGTCAAATGGTAGTAAAACAAAATTATCAATAAGAATAATGTGTCTAAAGAATCAGAAACTATATCAAATGGCTCCAGTTACTGCGGGAGTCACAAAGTCACAGAACAGCCTCTACTGCTTAAATTTTTGCTGGTCACGCGTCTCCTTGGGAACCACTTTATGACATCTTATGGCAATCTTAATTACGTCTATATCTATATATATGGAATATTTTGATTAAGGTTTTATTCTTATGTGTTTGTCAAAATACTCATAGAGCTATAGAGAATATAAAAATTCTAACTAATAGAATCCTGAAAAGTTCCAAAATAAGCCAGTTCATTCACAAGAGGCAGTGGTACCAGGAAAGAAGATGGTAAAAAGAAAAAAATCCTCATCCAGATCAATACAGTGAAATATGATAATTAGTCAGGTATGGTAATCCAGCACGACAGGAGCTACAGCAGGAATATTGCCTTGAGGTCAGTATGGTTTATGTAGTAACAGGCCAGACAGAGCTACATAACAGGACAAAGCCTTAAAAAATAAACTAACTAAAGTCCCGGGTAAATTTATAGTATAGAACACTACAATCTTCAAAAGAAATAAGAAAAATGTATAGCCAAAAGTGGATCTAAAGCAAACAAAATGATCATCGGGAAACAAACATTAAGACACAAAAGTGTGACTAGCATGTTGTCTTTTTTCTGTGAGAATGGAGGAAGCAGAGGCAAACACCAACACTAACTTTTTAGTATTAAAGGAGACAGTATAATCCAATTATTGAAACTACGGTTGTCTCTGGGGAAAAGAGGAAACAAGTATAGAAGTCTGCCTTCTCTAAGAGTGTCTTGTTCATAGTTTTTGATCTTGAAACATGTGTCACAAGTTTTTAATTAAATTTTATGAAATGTTCAAACCCCAGTTGAGATAAGGTATGCATGCGTCAACTTTTCTACCCACTAAATACAACTACAGAAATCTAGACTAGACAGATGTAAAGGCCCCTCTTGGATGACTTAGAGTAATTAACAGCAGGTGTTAGCAGAGCTCTGAGGACAACCAAATTGGAAGCAAGCATGCCATTTTCCCTAAAGCACATCCCTGCCAGAACTCAACACAGCCAGAGGATGTGAGTTTGCGGTGCAGAGAGTAAGTCAGAAGCCCACCAGGTCTGGTTTGAAGGTCCATAAATAATTCTCTGGCAGTCAAAGGGAATGTGGAAATCTTCTGAGCTCACCGCCTCACTTTCTCTATAAGCTCTCTAATAGTGCTTTTGAACTGCCAAAAGAGAACAATTATTCCAATAGATTGAACCTTTGTCAGGAAGCCAGTCACAGCTCTGGGGATCCACAGAAGCCAGGACTTCTCTGTCTTCAGAACAGCTGCAGTTCTATCTTAATTATTTTTGAACCTGTATTCACCTTGTTTTTTCATATATCTTAAGTTATATTTTCTTTTCAGAGCTGCTTATTTGGGGCTTTTTTTTTAATTGAGGCGTAATTCATAAAAGAGGGTACATTGTTTTGATGATATTTTTACAACATTGGCTGGATGTCTTTAGTCTTCCAAGAAGGGCCATTTTACTTTTAGAGTTACTTTACTTTTAAAGTCTTGAGATAACACTTGGACCACTTTGCATGTAAGCGCTAATGCAAATTAAAACCCAAGTTGACCTCAAGCAGTTCACTCTATGAATGTTGACAGCAAAAAGAACACTTAGCCTGTTGGTATACTGTTTCTTGTGGGCTGAAATTTTTTTTCTTTTTTGTAAAAATCAAGGTATACTCTAGGGTTTCCTGGTTGACCTCAATAGATAAAGTTCAGAAATGCTCTGGATGTGTTAGGTTTACAGTCTACGTACACAGCTGGCTAAGTGAGATGGCTTTTACAGTTCTGCATGTATCCCTTAGGCTTCCCATTAGTTACTGAACCCCTAAAACTGGTATTGTAACATTACAACAATGTTTTGCGCCAATTTTATAAACCTTTACAGTGCAATATGTGTTACTTTTCTGAGGCAAACCAAAGGTGTATTTCTCAAGGCTCTGCTGCCTTCTGCAGCGTTTGATGGAGGATCTTTTATACATTTGTAATAGATAGAAATAAACCAGAAATGCAGTTTTCATTTTCTTTCTTTTTTTTTTTAATTGTAAACCATGTACCAAGTTTCTGGTCAAGATTGTGTAGGATAAGTTAAACATAATTGCATTCTATTAACCAATATGAGTGTATTTCTTATGCATATAGTTACATTGAAATAAAGTTCTAAAACACCAAAAAAAAAAAAAGAGCCAAGCATCTAGAGTACTCTTTTCTTTTGGTCTTCCCTCTGCTTACAGTACTCTTGTTACACAGACTGTATCACAGAAGTGAACCACAGAACACACCTAGGATAGCCAGAACCAGAATTCTCTCCAGAGGACAAAACAGGCATCACCAAAGCCCAGAAGTACTGGGTGGGGAAATGAGCTAAAAATTGAAATTGCGGTCAGACTTCCCACCTCTTTATCCTGGGTCTTTCCTGGATAGACCCATAACTTCCCACTGTGTGCCTTCTCTCTCCCAACATAACACATCTAGCCAGTACCCTGATGTAGTGAACACCAATGAACACCACAATCAATTTCCATTGCTTCCACCAGAATGTGTTCTACCTGTCATCACCACCCTTGGTGTCCCACTATGTAGACTGAAAAGGCAGTATAAATAGCATGTTTAGGATTTTAGAACATAGTCTATGGTTCATTTTTCCCATTGTATACCATGTTATTCCTTGTGGCCAACAGAATTCAAACATGCTGAATCTCTAAGACTTGTTTCCATTCCCCCACATAGAAAACACACAGATCAGTGTCACTAACAGATCTCTAACTGTACAAGGGACCATCATCATCAAACCCTACCCCCACCCAGCACCATAGCCTCTCTCTCCTAACTTCATTTGCCAATTTAAAGCAACCTCTCAAAATAGCTTCAAACCTGCACCTCCGAATATGTCTTCTGGAATTTCTAAGTCACTAAAACAAGCTTGAACAATATTAGCTAAACAAAAAGTGGGTTTCTATGTCAGAGAGTTTGAGGACGCTTCTGTTCCCAGTATCATGAGAACAGTGATGTAGTGGCATCACTGCAGGCACCGTGAAGAGCAATCTCACTGGAGACTTGCTCATTTCCTGTCTGCTTTTGGCTTCCTGCCCTCTGTAACTGCTCACTTTTCATGCACGTCTCATACGAAGTGGCAAGTGAGACAACAGAAGCAGAGGGTCCTTTCATCTCTGAAGATGCTGCCTCTAGACTTAGTAATTTTCAGGTTGTCACACACCTTTGGCAGTGATGGGTTCATATACTTTTCTTTAAGTTTCATGGTCTAAAACCTGAAATAATAATGTAATGAAAGCTTGCTTTTGTTCGCCCACAGTCAGTTACAAAAACATTAAGACCCTGAACTACTCACAGAAAAGCAATTTGCCATAATATTAACTACCTCCATTTCAAAAAATCATTACTGTTTAATTACTGATCCTCTACCGAGCATTGATCAAACTTGAGCAGCACTTTCAGGAGCTGGAAAATCAATGAGATGTTGATTGTATATTATAATATAAATCATATTTCACAATATGTCTTCCCTTGGTGATTTCAGAAAAAAACTTCATTGAACACATTTCTAATACATAGTGATTCTATGAGAAAAATAGCCAAATATATTTCCTTTCTTAGATAATTTTAAAATACTTATTATTAAAAGGTTCAGGTTTTGACAAAGCTTCTTTTCCCTGAATAAAACAAAATGTAATAAAGCCACTTTTTTATGAATACTTCTCAGAGCATTGATTTAGATGTTTTATAGTCACTCGAGTATCAAGTATCAAACATGCCTATGAATGTAGTAATATTCAGTCAAGCTAGTTTATGTGGTCATTTTGTGTGGGCACAACTCTAGAAGGAATAGTTGGGAATCAGTTTATGTAATTTTCATTAACCCCAGGCTTCCTCTCGTTCCTCCCTACCTATAGGTATCCTTCTGTCCTCTGTGAAGTCTTTCATGTCTGTCTTTTTGTCTGAGTGTCTATCTATCTATCTATCTATCTATCTATCTATCTATCTATCTATCTGTGTGTGTGTGTGTCCCTTCCTCTATTCTCCTTCCTTCTCTCTCCCTCTCTCATTCCCTCCTTTTCCCCCACTGTCTCTTCTTCTATCTATATTTCACAGTATTACTGCTGTGCTATTTATCTTCTCCTAGTGTATGGTTAATTAGGTATCAGCAAGCTGAATTCCTTGAAGATGAGGGCTAACTCAGAGTTTTTGCATTCATGGCAACTGATGTCTGGTAGATACTGCTGAGCACCCCCAAGAGAGAATTTCTCAATATCCATGACCTGTTAAATTCAGTAGAACACTTAACTCGAGTCTGTGGACACTTGGGCTTCCACTGCTAAGACAGATCAGAAAGAAACCTACTTGCAAAGGAAAACTTAGAAACCTCCTGGGCAACAACATAGATCATGCTATTGCTAAGTTTACATGGAAATGTCTGGGGAATCTTGAGGGATGCCCTGACAAGTGACTGTTTGCAGCGGACCAAAAGTGTCTCTGGCAGTAAACTAATTAAATAAGATTGATTTTAAATGCCAGAAGGAAGTGACAATAACTGTAGTTCACTCTGTTGACAAGAAAGTCCTTAGTCGTGCCCTAGAAACAGAGTGATGCCAAAGAAACGTAAATGAATAGTCACCTAAAACACTATAGGTCATAGAAGGACAGCCGTGCTGCTTGAGGATCTCTTAGAGAAAAGCACACACCATGCATAAGAAAGCATGTCTTCCCTCTTCTCCGCTGACCTGTTTATTGCTTTGGTCCTGGATGAGCAGAGAAAACCACTGCAAAACCCATACACTGGAGTCTGCACCACAGGACCCCAAAGTCTGCTCCAACCCTATAGGAGCAGCAGTAGCACTAGCAGAAAAGGACACTGTAAGAGTAGGGAAGCTTCTGGAAAATCAAAAGTTCCATCAGGGTCACGGTGTGCCTGCTTACAGCAGCATTTAAAAGCCCTGCCTGGAGAATAACTAATTATGTTAAAAACAAAAAAGAAAATGAAAGAAAAAGGAGACATCATCCGGATACAAATGCTACTGCACTACTGATAGTGAAAATAACCAAAATTATATAACTCAACATGTTGCTGTTTGTTTGTTACTTTTGTTCTATGGGATGTGGAGACGTGTCTATTGTATATGTGTCCCTGTGGAGGCCAGAGAAGAATGTTGGGTGTCTTCTTTCATTGCTTAGTACCTTAGGTGTTAAGACATGACCTCTCACTAACCCTGAAGCCATAGATAACACTCTAGTGTCCTCCCTTCTCTGTTCCTTGTCACTGGAGTCACAGGAGTATGCAGCCTTTTCTGGATGCTGGGGACTTGATCTTGGGTCCCTTCGCTTTCATAGCAAGCACTATTACCCCTTGAGACATCTCCCCAGCACTAATTTAAACTTTTGTTCATTAATTAATAACTTGCTTTTGTCACAGTGATTTTATTAAACACTTCTATTCAAAATCCACTTTCAGGAGAATGATTTGCCTTAAAGAAAATCTTTGGAGGTGCATTAAGAGCAAACTACTTCATTGTATTTAAAATACAAAGATTTAAAATAATGGAAGTAAAATAACCATCCTTTTTTAATTGGATCCTTAACTATTTCTATTTTTTATTGATTTAATTGAGCTAGATGTTTTTCTCTGCTTCCCTTCCTTTATCTCTCCTCCCCTTCAACCCTCTCCCATGGTCCCCATGCTTTCAATTTACTCAGGAAATCTTGTCTTTTTTTTTTTTTACTTTCTATTTCCCATGTAGATTAGATCATTATTGGCTAAGTTCTCCAGGATTGTGAATTGTAGGCTGGTTTTCTTTGCTTTATGTTTAAAAACCACTTGAGAGTGAGTACATATAATTGTCTTTCTGTGTCTGGGTTACTTCACTCAATGTGATGTTTTATAGATCCATCCCTTTGCCTCCAAATTTCAAGATATCATTATTTTTTTCTGCTGTGTAGTACTTCATTGTGTTGAAAGACCCTACAGACCCCCTCCTCAGAACCCGCAGCTAGCATGCTCCCAGGGGAACATCCTGTTTGCTTTAAAAAAAAAAAAATTCTCCGGATCAGCAGCCAGCCTGCTCTCGTAAGAACATCCCATGTGCTTGAGGAAGCAGAATGTCTTTCAGATAGGAAGATTGCAAGGCAGGATGTCAATAAGATAGTTAAGATAGGACATCAACAAAGCAGGTTGACTGCAAAACAGGATATCTAGAAGATAGGAACAGTCATGCCCCCCGCCTCATTCCGATAACCATGCTTTTGCTTCTGTAAACTTGCGTTTTGCTGATACCCCGCCGCATTCCGGATCGACCGATAACCATGCTTTTGCTTCTGTAAAACTTGCTTTTTGCTCTTCCCTATAAAAAGCCCGCCCTCCAGTTGGCAGGTGCGCAAGTCTTCCGAGAGATCTTGCGGCCCGCAGGTACCTGTGTCTACTCAATAAACCTCTTGTGATTTGCATCCGTGCGGTCTCGGCCTGTTCCTTGGCGTTGGGGAGGTCTCCCAGAAAAAAGGTCCTCTCCGAGGGTCTTTCAGTGTAAATGTACCATATTTTCCTTATCCATTCTTCAGCCGAGGGCATGTAGATTGTTTCCAGGTTCTGGCTATGACAAACAATGCTGCTATGAACACAACTCAGAAAGAATTTCAGTAATGTAGCAGGATACAAGATTAACTAGAAAAAATTCATAGCCCTCCTTTACACAGACCTGGACCGAGAAAGAAATCAGAGAAACATCACCCTTTACAATAGCCACCAATAACATAAAATATCTCCAAGTAACTCTAACCAAACAAGTGGAAGATTTGTATGACAAAAACTTTAAGTCTTTGAAAAAAGAAATTGAAAAAGACACCAGAAAGTGGAAAGATCTCCTCTGTTCTTGGGTAGGTAGAATTAACATAGTAAAAATGGCAATCTTAACAAAATCAATCTACAGAGTCAATGTAATGCCCATCAAAATACCAGCAAAATTCTTCATAGACCTCAAAAGAATGGTACTCAACTTCATATGGAAAAGCAAAAAACCCAGAGTAGCCAAAATAATCCTAAATAAAAGAACTTCTGGAGGCATCACAATCCCTTGACTTCAAACTCTAAGACAGAGCTACAATACTTAAAACAACCAGGCATTTGGCATAAAAATGGACAGGAAGACCAATGGAACTGAATCAAAAACCCAGATATTAATCCACATACCTACAAACACCTGATTTTTGACAAGGAAGCAAACAATATCAAATGTAAAAAAATAACCATATTCAACAAATGGTGCTGGCATAACTGGATATCAGCATGCAGAAGAATAAAAATAGATCCCATATCTATCACCATGCACAAAGCTCCAATCTAAATGGATCAAAGACCTAGTCATAAAGCGAGCCACACTGAACCTCATAGAAGAGAAAGTGGAAAGTACAATTGAACCATCTAAAACACCTCTCCTATAAGCAATAATACTTTTACTGATAAGCTCTGCCCTGTCATGGGGCATAACAACCACTCTAGACAGGCCCCATACCCAGGATTATTTGGGCCATACAAAAGGGACTGTGTGGGGGTTTTATATGATTTTTGTTTGGTTTGACTTTGGAAGTTTTTTGTCATGTTGGGTTTTTGCTTGTTTTGATTTGCTTTCCTGTTTTGGGAGAGAGTATGAAGTTGGGTTGGTAGAGAGGTGTGGAGGATCTAGGAAGAGTTTGGGGAAGGGAAAGCATATGTTTAAAATAAATTTTATGAAAAACTGATTTTTCAATTTTAATGAAGATACTCTCTACATAGGTGCTAAAATACTTAGAAAATTCAGTGTTAAGATATTCTTCATGTAGAACCCATCTTGTTGGTTGTATCTCAGTGTTTAAATAGTCTTCTCTGATTCTACTGTCTTTTTGCATGCCTTGTATGATTTTGTTCTTCAAAATACTTTATTTAAAAAAAATCCTGGTCTGTGGATATAACTTATTGTATAAGAGTACTTGTTCTGAAAATATAAGGACCTGAGTTTGAATCCTCAGCATAGTGTTAAAATTAGGCATGGCTACATGTGCCTGGAACCCCAGCATCACTGGCCAGAGAAAGAGGAATTCCAAGAGCATGGTGCTTAACAAGTTTAGCGGAAATTGGGAGCTTATAGTTCAGTAAGAGATCTTTTCTCAAGGTAATAAAGCAAAGAGACTAGAAGATATTCAATGTCCTACTTTGGCTTCCGAATGCATATACGTAAGTACACACATGCATACACACACATACATACAAACTTTCACTTTATGACATTTGTGAAGAATTCCACCTCTTATGGATGCTAATAAATTGTCAGCTTTCTGGTAGCTCATTCTAATAAAGCACATAAATTTATCCAGTTGAAAATTATGGCCTAGGGCTAGACAACTGGTTCTGAATTAAAAGCACATGCTGCTCATCCAGAGGACCTGAGTTCAGGTGCTAGCCCTCACATCAGTCTGCTCACCACCACCTGTAATGCCAGGTCTAGGACATCTGACCCCCTCTTCTGTTCTCTGCCAGTACCTGCATACAGGTCGTATGCGGTCTCATCGAAATAGTCTTCCCATTTGTCAAGGTTTTCCTAAATGCAACTATAAAGTAACAAAATCCAATAACATATGAGCTCTTGTTTAGTTCGTCCAGGGTATGCCATGTAAGAGAATTGTAGATCCTTCTTGCTTAATAAAGAAGGTGGACAGACCAGGCAATGACCAGCCAAGGGAAACAGTAACACATGGAATGTTCTCAATTATAAATGTGTTGTTTTACCTTTCAGTGTCCAAATATGCTATATTTGGTAACCTTGCACACTACCAAGGTGCAGTGAAAAACAAAGAGTGGCCCACCAAAGCCATTCAGGTAGACTGAATGCCAATATTGACAATAATTTTTTGCTGTTGTTTTAAAAGAATTCAGGCATCACTAAGTAGACTCAGTGGGTTTAGCATAAAGCATCTTAAGTAAACTGGAAAAGGAGGAGTGGGAGGGTTAAGGGGAAGGACTTGAGAGTGGATTTGTTCAAAACACATCATATGGCTGTAAATAGAAAAAAATTAAAAAAACAAGATGCCCAAAACCAATGCTAAGCAAGCAAAACCACCAGAATTAAAGGATAAACTGCAATCTCAATGTCCGTTCACCACATGTCAACACAATCAGAAGAAAACTTTTAGAAGGCCAAATGCCCGAAACCAAGCTAGCAAGTGAGTGTGCTGAGAACAGACTCAGGAGTGCTGGAATAAAGGCTTTTTAAGTTTATCTGTGGGTCATAAGACCAGACACAGCTTGAACTGAACAAAACACATTGCTAAAGTCTTTTCTGCTTCCCTCTGAAAATTGAACACGAAACTAAGTCAACGTACTTTAAAGGAAAATCCACTAAGGAAGCCCTCAGAAGAAGCCTATTTCTTAATTCAGTGTTTGCAGGCTAGTGATATAATGGGAGGAGGGTTAAAATTCCTTAATGCTTGGATCAGTATAAATCCTCCTTTCCTAAGGAAAAATGCAAACAGAAATTTTTTTCTCATTTGTAAAGAGAATAACATCAATCTAGTCTGAGAGAAGCAAATATTGCCCTAGGATTAAAATGCCTAGGCTTTGGATCTTGTTCGTGTCCATGGTCTTAACTCTCCCGGTTCTTTTGCCTGTGATAATCCTCCAAAACAGCCATTTTCCTAGACACAGTCATGTTTCCCCCTACACACTTACCGATGGCCATCTTGAAACGTCACTGTGCAAGTCAAGCAGAAGATGCTCTTGCTTCATCCTTCTCCCTGTTCTACTTCTCCTAGAGACACTGGGCCATACTTAGACTTCTTGAGCGGCATCTATATTATCTCCACAACTAGACTATCAGTATAAACAATGTTCTCAATAAATCCTACTGAGCAGAACAAATTACTTTGTGAATCCCATTAAGGAAATAGAACTTCGTCTCACTCTAAAACAAAGCAAGGAAAAGATTTGGTGGCATATCTTTGATCTCATATTCAGAAGTAAATAATCCCACAGAGCACAAATAAAGTCTAGAGTAAAAGGGAGATAAGGTAATTTTTGTTGGAAGTCTAAATTAAGGAGTGGAAAAACAAAACCAAACCATGAACTCTTCAAATGTGCATTCATCTTCATCTTACTGGAAGTTACCTATGCTACTTCCAATTCATATGCTACTTAATTGAAAGCAGCTTATATCTCAGTATGTGTTCTTTCATTATTCTATTCTTGAATGGAAGTAATATAAATGCAACAGTGGTACACAAAAAGAAGGCTTAGGAACACACACACATATTCAAAAATTGCAGCATTGATTTATGACTGCAATGCTAGAACAACAAATGCAATTCCCTGGGAGAGATTCCTTGCACAGATGGGAGAATCTTTCAGACATCTGATCCGAATCCTGGTGTTGATTTGAGATACTAAATCAGTTTATCTGAAAGGGGTAAATATCTTCATGAACTTGGATAATGCAGGATTCTTGTGTGATTACCGTTTATCTGGTGTGGATTACTTGTAAGCCTGCTCTCAGGATCTGCATTTGTCAGGCCTGCTTATAGCCAAATCGTATCACTGAGAAGAGTGTGTGCCGTGAGCATGCCATGCTAGGAAAGCTTTCATCTAATCAAACATCAATTATAACAAATGGCTTCAGATGGAGTTCGTGTCTTGAAGATCCTTAGATGATAACCCCTACTGTTTTCTCAGTTGTTCGTTGAAACTAAATTTAGTTCAAGTAAACAAGCATGACTTGATCTTAGAATTTTGAACGTGGGCTATTTGTCATACAGTCTGGTGGAAGAAGATATAAACAGATAGTAACCATAACACAAAGCGTAAAGCAGAAATTATGAATTAAACAGTTTTAGGATTGATAATCCATCTTTGGTTGAACCATACCATATTTAACTGGTTCTCCTCAAGACAGTCAATTGTGCCTTATGTTTTCATTACTCTCATCCAATTTCAGAGATTAGTCTAGGCAGGATCAAAGTCAAGACGGCTCATTGAAAGGATTCTGTAATGCCCTGGTGCTGCGGTTTGAGCTCATTGTAAGCAGCTCTTGGTTCATTAACATCACACTTTTTTATAAATTAAGCAACTCAAAGAAGCTATCACTACGCCGCTTCTTTCACTTTGCTTCTGGCTTTGATCTTCAGAAAAAAATTGCTCAGTTTATGAACTCAGACTGATGAACCATAAACTTCGATATTAAAAGTTCAAATAACTGAAAAAGTTATGTGACCTTCAAAAAATAGTTCAAACGACTACACTGTGGGTGCAACTCTGTAACAGAAGATGCACTTAGCATGTGGGTTTGATCCCCAGCACCACAACTGTTTCAAAGGATTTATTTTTACCATCATTTAATTATTATATATAAACAAGGAACATAAATGCATTCTTTTTGATTTTTTTTTTTGAGACAGGGTTTCTCTGTAGCTTTTTGGTTCCTGTCCTGGAGCTAGCTCTTGTAGACCAGGCTGGCCTCGAACTCACAGAGATCCGCCTGCCTCTGCCTCCCGAGTGCTGGGATTAAAGGCGTGTGCCACCACCGCCCGGCTAAATGCATTTTTTTATTGAGCAAAACTGGTAAGACCCTATTGCCAAAGATACCTCACACTTTGACTACAACATATAGACAAATCTGGAACTGACCTGGAACTTCTTCCCTACTGGCTATATACTCTGCTTCTGCAGGTTGCTGGGGGAGGAAACAAACCTCAATAGTTTTCCCATGCAGTGGACTCTGCACGCTATAGTAGTACCTACCAGTCAACATAGTTCCGCTGGTTCAACAGTTAAATGAATGCTATAGAGGCAACCAAACACTTTGGGGTTGAATTTGAGGCTGCCAATCTCCAGAACCACAAATGTTTAAAATGATTATTTTTTTACTCTCATTTAATTATTTTATATATAAGCAGGAACATAAATGCATTCTTTTATTAAGAAAAACTGGTGAGACCCTATTGCCAAAGATTTGCATGCCTGTTACTCTAAGATCCAACATTCACCACTGAGGAGGTCATTGACATTAGAGAGAACATACTACTAAATGGACACGTTGACAAATTGTCTTCTAAACATTTATGTTTATACACATAATTAGTGATGCTCCCAACCTTGGTCAGAGAAGCTTCTTCTTGCTCCTTTTTGCAGTCAGGTCAGAGGCTCATGACTGATCAAAGTGTTGAGAATACATGATTGTTGTGTGTTCAGCCCGAGATGGGAAATGTATCACTCTCACACGCCCTGAAAGCTCAGGGAACACCATGGGAGAGGGAGCAGGAAGACTGTTAGATGAAATGCTATCTCTAGGACATGACTGTTCCACTCCCAAACCCACAGCAGCTGTGATTACCTTCACAGGACCTGCAAACGGTGAGCCTGCCAACATTCCATCATGGATGAGTGAGGAATACACAAGGCCCCATGGGGAGGGGATGGCTTCTTGGGGATAAGGAGTTTTCTTCAGAGATATGTCACTAAGTTGCCCATGATCCAGAACTAGGAGGGAGTCAGTTCTGTGTTCTTAAATCAACTCTGTTTTGTTTATTTGTTGCAGCAGCCACAAGAAGGTAAGGTAGGTACATATGCTACAAAATGTTCTAAAATCTGCACAAGGACAAGTATGCACATTTTATAGAGAGCTACTATCATTTAAATGTCTGCAAATGAAGGAATTGTATCATTTATATTATAAAATCTTGAAATTGTTCACACATAAATATCTCAAACTATACTCACAATTACTTTGGGTCATTCTTTTTTTACTTAAAAATTAAAATGCTATAGAAAGCATTAAAGATTTCTATACATAATCCATCTTAATCCCATTTTTTTCTCTTCCTCTAACACTGAATCCAACTGCTATCTTCAAACATGTGAGTATTAATTTCAAACACAGTTTTATTAAAGAATATGCAACATTTTGTGTAAATGTATTATACTATGTATTTACACCTGGAACTTGTTTTTTCCCTCAACATTATTTCTGAGGATTATCCACTCTAGCTTTAGTATACATATAATACGTAATATATGTATTACATATAATATTGTTTTATACGTATATGTGATGCATTGAACAGCAATGTGTGTGTGTGTGTGTGTGTGTATGATGCATTGCTATTCACTCTCTTATTGAAAAATTCTTCTCCACCACCACCAAGTACTTCTTATTCATAATAAGGATACAACTGAACTGAACATCGGGGTAAGTGTCTTCTGATGCATAGGTGCACAAATCTCCTACAGAACAGATGCAGAAGTGGAATGTGTCTATTAGACCACAAACACCCTTAACATTGCTAGATGTTGCCACATTGCTCTTCAGAGCAAGTAAGATTGTTTTGAAATTCCCCTCAGACTTAAATACATAGCATAATACATTTACACAAAGATGTTGCATTAACTCCAGTGAGTTGAGCATCCTCAGTAGTTTCTCTGCCACTAGACTACTATGAACCCTGAGCTATTTTTCTGTTTCTTAATTACATATAGGAGTATCCATTAGTAGAGATAAATATCTCTGATTAAAGATTACAATCTTATTTGGTATTGTAGGTAACAATCCTTATGAGGATCAGATAAGCATCAGTTTTCTTAGAATGCAAATGGATTTCCCTTGGATTTACTGACAACTGGCATAAAACAGATTAATAATATCGAAGTTAAATTATGTTCTTGAGGGAGGTTGTTCTTCACTTTTAATAGTGATAAATTAAAGAACAGAAATAAGATCTGGGCTGCCCTCAGTAGGTGAGCATTTTTCTAGTGCGTGAAAGGCCCTGGGTTCAGTCCCCAGCACAACAAAATAATATAAGCTATGATGTAAGAAACTTTGTAAGTACTTCCTATATTATGTCTGAATTAATACTTGTGTAAAACTAGCAGATTGGTAGCTTACCTGTGGTGATTATTCTTGGTTTCTAACTTGACTACATCTAGAAATTAACTAAAATCTAAATGATTGGCACAACTATAAGGAAGTTTTTTCTTAATTAAATCACTTGAAGTAGAAAGACCTGCTTCTAATAAGAATCTTTGAGGTGGAAAGATACTCTTTTAATCCAGGTCTTTTGAGATGGGAAGAGTCATCTTTAATCTGGACCACACTTTCTGGTGGGAGCCTATATAAATGACACGGAAGACAGAAGCTTGTCCTCTCTTTGCCTGCTTGCTCGTGCTAGCAAGTCCATTCCTTCACTGGCAGTAGAGGCCACTTCATGATTTAGTGTATACTGAAGACCATCTGTGATATCAAGCCTCATGAACTGAATAGCTACTGGATTCATGGTCATTCCATTGGCAGACAGTCACTGTTGGAAGCCATTCTAATAAATTTCATATGTATGTGGGAATATATATAGAGAGAGAGGGAGAGAGAAATATATCATGCTATATTTCTGTTTCTCCAGAGAATCCTGAGTAATATAGATTTTGGTGCTGTAAGTTGTTTGAAAGCAACAAAAGTCTAAGGATGAACATTTTAAGTATCTGGAATAGGCTTTCTAACTTGCTAACACCTACAGTTACTGAAGCCTCTCAAGTAACCACTGCAGACTTTCCTGGAATCTCAGAGAGTCCTGAAAGCCCATGGTAGGAACTATGATTTAAAACTAAGAAGATAAATATATGTGATTCACCATCTGTGACAAGCAACAGATTTTGACTTTTGACAATTTGTGAAAAAATAAGAAAATGATGATGGTGCTCTTTTTTTATTATTTTTATTGAGCTCTACATTTTTCTCTGCTCCCCTCTCTACCTCTTCCCCTCCTCTTCAACCAACTCCCAAGGTTCCCGTGCTCCCAATTTACTCAGGAGATCTTGTCTTTTTATACCTCCCATGTAGATTAGATCTATGTATGTCGCTCTTAGGATCCTCATTGTTGTCTAGGTTCTCGGGGATTGTGATTTGTGGGCTGGTTTTTTTTGCGTTATGTTTAAGAACCACGTATGAGTGAGGACATGTGATAATTGTCTTTTTGTGTCTCACTCAAAATGATGTTTTCTAGCTCCATCCATTTGCCTGCAAAATTCAAGATGTCGTTATTTTTTTTCTGCTGTGTAGTACTCCACTGCGTAAATGTACCACATTTTTCTTATCCATTCTTCAGCCAGAGGGCATTTAGGTAGTTTCCAGTTTCTGGCTATGATAAACATCACCCTTCACAAGAGCCACAAATAGCATAAAATATCGCAGAGTAACTCTAACCAAACAAGTGGAAGACTTGTAGGACAAGAACTTTAAATCTTTGAAGAAAGAAATTGAAGAAGACACCAGAAAGTGGAAAGATTTCTCATGCTCTTGTTAGAATTAACATAGTAAAAATGGCAATCTTACCAAAAGCAATCTACAGATTCAATGTAATGCTTATCAAAATCTCAGCAAAATTCTTCACAGACCTTGAAAGAACAGTACTTAACTTCATATGGAAAAGCAAAAACCCCGAATGGCCAAAACAATCCTGTACAATAAAAGAACTTCTGGAGGCATTACAATCCCTGACTTAAACTCTACTACAGAGCTATAGTACTGAAAACAGTCTGGTATCGGCATAAAAACAGACAGGAGGACCAGTGGAACTGAATCGACGACCCAGATATCAATCCACACACCTTGAAACACCTGATTTTTGACAAAGATGACTGTGATCTTAGAATCTCTAGATAAATTAACAAAGGAAAAGAATGATTTCATAATGTGTTTATGGTGGTACAAGAAATAATTGTATCATGTTAGGAGCAATTATGGCCTGTTTACATATATAATGTATTTGTTATTGTACATAGGATAGTTATACCATGTGTAATTGTGATCTGGTTACTATTTTCATTTGGAAATTAAGCATGACAGAAGAGATATGATTGTGTCATGTTGACAAGGGGTAAACTTGTGATGGTTATTCTTGATTGTCAACTTGACCATACATGGAATTAACTAAAACACAAATGGCTGGGCACACCTGTGGGGGATTTTTTTTTCTTAATTAATTCACTTGACGTGGGAAGACCGACTTTTATTCGGGATCTTTTGAGGTAGGAGATATAAAAAGGCCTGAGGATTACATAATTATGCTTCTTTCTGGTTTCATCAGGCAAAATATAAATCCAAGTTTAAGAATATGTTTAGAAGCCAATTTTTAAATAAACAAATATCAGTCCTTTTCCTGTGTTCTGGGAGGGCTGATATATTTTTTTAAAAAGTCATAGATTATTAAAAATATTTTTACTTTCTGTTACTACTAACAATATTTTAAAGCTCTTTAAAAGGCTAAATAAATGTATTTATTTTAAAACTCCTGAATTTCTTTCTCATTACTCCAAGTGAAAGGCTGCTGCAAATTTCATATCTTGCCAAGTTAATATAATTTTCAACTGAAGTACACAGATTAATCTCAAAGCCTTGAAAATAAATGAAATGATAGAGAAATGGAATGGCAGATCAATCCATTTGGTCCTGGAAATTCATCAGAATGTCTAATCCTGTCCTTTGACATTAGCCTTTATTGACTTGGTCATCTGAACAAATGAGTTTCTACTCTCACACCTTCAATTTCATGCTTCGCTATTTCCAGGACTAAATTTAATATTAGGCACATCCTTAATATTTGCTCCAGTGAAGGGAAATCTATTTTATAACAATCTTAACCTAAAAATTATTCTTTTATAAAGTCTACCTTTAAAAATCCATTTCTATGGACATATTCACACATGTCCATAATAATACTTTATTTCTCAAATGCTCAAAACTGAGACAAAATTTTCTTTAATAAAATGTTTACTCTTTGTTTCCATAGGAAATATCTTTCTAGTTTATAGCTATTGCTATGACTCCATCTATAAATTTAGGTCAATAATGAGAGTTTGAACAAACAAGAATGCAAAAATATTTGAACTGATTTCTTATTTCATTATATAGCTATCATGACAAAAGGTTTCAAAATATAAAGTTGTATGGGTTTTATGATGTTACAACTCATTTTATAATATCTTGAAAAATTAATAAGATTTCTAAGATTTTATCTCAATTTTCCAAAGATTAATGACTGTTTACAAAGGCTGCCTTGTAAAACTAAAACACATCCATTAGATTAACAGCTATTGTGTTAACAGTACCATTATCCTTTCTTTTAATATGAAACATAATAAAATATAGATTTAGGAATATTATAGGACAGCTGAGAGGAAAGTTAGCCACTCCATCCTGAAAGAAATCATAAAGATTTCAATGGCATCAGACAATAAAACTTTCAACATGACTTTATTGTGTACTTCTTCCCGAAGAGCCAACCAGGAAGTCACTTCTCATAAAGAATTATTTTCCATGGAATATGCATAAGGGACCAGAACTGCAGCATTTCTCTAAATGAAGGTATGTTCCATGATGGCAGTTGAGGGCTGTTTGCAAGATACATGCAGTATTTCAGAAGTTATAATTTTTAAATGCTTTTGCTTTCCCCAACTGTTAACTAATGAGCCCAAGACCACACCAGAATTCCTTTTTCCATAAGAATTTTTGAAAGACTCATGTCTTTTCATGATATTGTCACTGGGATTAATAAATGATCTGAACATTCACAATGATGTGTGTCTCTCATCAGCATGGGGACTGTCAACATTAGAATGCTAAGGATTCTTTGAAAGAGCAGGCCTTCGTGGAGGGCCGCTTTTCACTTAGTTACGTTTACCATGACTGCAGGAGGACAACAACATACTACTACAAGTTTGCTCTTCCTACAACAGTCAGTGCTCAAGTAGACAATGCTGCCTTGTTCCTAACAGTGACCGGATGTGAAATATCTGAGTTAGGGCAAGTTACCAAAAATATTATATTTAAAAGTTAAAAAATTATTATTATCATCTTCTAGTTTGCACAGTATAATTACATAAGCATTCATTTTTCTATAATGAGTTTCTTTCGTTAAATATTTGTCAGAAAGTATTCCCAAGAGACTGTGCTAGTACCTGGGAGGATAGGAGGCAGAGGAAACAGCCATATTCATAAATGCAGGAAGGCAAATTTTTACTGTGTTGTGAAGACATGACAGAATCTGTCTTAAGAGTGTTAGACAAGTGAACTTAGAAGAAACACATAGTCAAACACTCGAGACAAAGATTGGTATATGCTAAAAGGCAAATCAAAACATTATTTTTTATTGTTTCTATTGAGCTATATTTTTTTCCACTTCCCTTCCTTCCTTTTCCCTCTCTCCTCCTACCCTCTCCCATGGTCCCCATGCTGCCAATTTATTCAGAAGATCTTATCTTTTTCTACTTCCCATGTACATTAGATCCATGTATGTCTCTCTTAGGGTCTCCTTTGTTGTCTTTGTTCTCTGGGATTGTGAATTGTAGGATTTTTTTTGCTTTATGTCTAAAAGCCACTCATGAGTGAGTACATATGATAATTGTCTTTCTGAGTCTGTGTTACCTCACTCGATATGATGTTTTCTAGATCCTCCATTTCCCCACAAATTTCAAGATATCATTATTTTGTTTCTGCTGTGTACTACTCCATTGTGTAAATGTACCACATTTTCCTCATCCATTCTTCTGTCAAGGGGCATGTAGGTTGTTTCCAGGTTCTGGCTATGATAAACAATACTGCTATGAACACAGTTGAGCACATGTCCTTGTGGTATGATTGAGCATTCTCTGGGTATACACCCAAAAGTAGTATTGCTGGATCTTGAGGAAGGTTGTTTCCTAATTTTCTGAGAAATTGCCATACTGATATCCAAAGGGGCTGTACCAACTGTATTCCCATCAGCAAAGGAGGAGTGTTCCCTTTACCCCACAACCTCTTCAGCATAAGTTGTCATCAGTGTTTTTCATCTTGGCCATTCTTACAGGTGGAATCTCAGAGTCATTTTTATTTGCATTTCTCTGATGGCTAAGCATGTTGAACATTTCCTTAAGTGTCTTTCATTCATTTTAGATTCCTCTGTTGAGAGTTCTCTGCTTAGGTCTGTGTTACATTTTTTATGACATTATTTGTTTTTTTTTTTTTTTTTTGAAGAGCACATTCTTGAGTTATTTGTATATTTTGGAGATCAGACCTCTGTTCAAAGTGGGGTTGGTGAAGATCTTTTCTCATCTTTAGGCTACCATTTTGTCTTGTTGACCATGTTCTTTGCTTTTCAGTTTGAGGAGGTCCCGTTTATTAATTGTTTCTCTCAGTGTCTGTGCTACTGGGGTCATATTTAGGAAGTAGTCTCCTGTGTCAATGCGTTCAATTGTACTTCCCACTTTCTCTTCTATGAGGTGCAGTGTGGTTGGTTTTATGTTGAAGTCTTTGATCCATTTGGACTTGAATTTTGTGCCTGGTGATAGATATGGATCTATTTTCATTCTTCTACATGTTGATATCCAGTTATGCCAGCACCATTTGTTGAATATGCTTTCTTTATTCCATTTTATATTTTTTGCTTCTCTGTCAAAAATCAGGTGTTCGTAGGTGTATGGATTGATATCTAGGTCTTTGATTTGGTTCCGTTGATCCTCCTGTCTGTTCTTATGCGAATACCAGGATGTTTTCAGTATTGTAGCTCTGTAGTAGAGTTTGAAGTCAGGGATTGTGATGCCTCCAGACGTTCTTTTATTGTACAGAATAGTTTTGGCTATCCTGGGTTTTTTGCTTTTCCATATGAAGTTGAGTACCATTCTTTTGAAGTCTATGAGAAATTTTTCTGGGATTTTGATAGGCATTGCATTGAATCTGTAGATTGCTTTCAGTAAGATTGCCATTTTTACTAGGTTAATTCTACCTACCCAAGAGCATGGGAGATCTTTCCACTTTCTGGTGTATTCTTCTATTTCTTTCTTCAAAGATTTAAAGTTCTTGTCATACAAATCTTCCACTTGTTTGGTCAGAGTTACTCTGAGATATTTTATGCTATTTGTGGCTATTGTGAAGGGTGATGTTTGTCTGATTTCTTTCTTAGCCCACTTATCATCTGTGTAAAGGAGGGCTATGAATTTTTTCGAGTTAATCTTGTATCCTGCTTCATTGCTGAAGGTGTATATGAGTTGTAGAAAATCCTTGGTAGAATTTTTGGGGTGCCTTATGTAAATTATCATATCATCAGCAAATAGTGAGAGTTTGACTTCTTTTCTGATTTGTATCCCCTTGATCTCCTTTTGCTGTCTTGTTGCTATAGCTAGAACATCAAGAACTATATTGAATCGATATGGAGAGAGTGGACAACCTTGTCTTGTTCCTTATTTCAGTGGAATCACTCTGAGTTTCTTTCCATTTAGTTTGATGCTGTCTGTTGTCTTTCTATATATTATGTTTATCATATTTAGGTATGTTCTTTATATCCCTGCTCTCTCCAAGACTTTAACCATAAAGTGGTGTTGTATTTTGTCAAAGGCTTTTTCAGCATCTAATAAGATCATGTGGGGATTTTTTTCAGTTTGTTTGCATAGTGGATTATGTTAACAGATTTTTTTGTATGTTGAAACATCCCTGGATCTCTGGAATGAAGCCAACTTAATCATTGTGGATGATTTTTCTGATGTATTCTTGGATTCAGTTTACCAGTATTTTATTGAGTATTTTTGTTTCAATGTTCATGAGTGAAATTTGTCTGTAATTCTCTTTCTTAGTAATGTCTTTGTGTAGGTATCAAGGTAATTGTAACGTCATAAAAAGTGTTTGGCAATGATCCTTCTGTTTCCATTGTGTGGAACAATTTAAGCAAGCAATTTTATAGCAGTCACAGCACTACTCTAGTCAAGTTTTAAAATGGCAAAAATTAAATCTCATATTTTAAGTAAGTTTTCTATTTTGTGTTGGGTCATATTTTTAGCTATCATTGATACATGTAGCTACCCAAGGGCCACAAATTGGACAAAAGTGCAGACCCTTAGGCAATTGTGCTGATTGGTTAACTGGTGAACAATCTTCTTGCCTTTAGTTTCACCCCTTTCCAAGGTTTTCTTCAAATATTGATTATTCATTTTAATTTTTTCAGTTTCTTTTTCTGTGATATGAGTCTGTCTATTACAGTCTCACTAAAATTCTTTACTAATTCCTTCTTTGCATGAGCTGAGCCTCAGACATGATATGGTGTACATTTTGTTCCTGATATCATTGTTCTTGAAAGAATATCATCTTATAGTGAAGAAAGTCAAGGATGTAGCTTGGAGTACAACTCAAAGGTAGAGTGTATACTTAGCATGCATGAAACTCTGGGATCGCCTCCCGGTAACGGGGAAAAAAAACACAGTATCAGCCCCAAATATGTTCTTAAATAATATGTTTTTACCCTTGGAAGAGGGTTGAAGGGGAAGGGAGAGGCAGGGAGGGGAGCAGAGAAAAATGTAGAGCTCGATAAAAAATCAATTAAAAAAAAAGAAAAGAAAAATAAATAAATAACTATAATCCATCACCAATCACATTTCTAAAAGGCACGTATGATCTCTTCAACTGCCTGATTTTATTATAAGATCTCTCTATTTCATTCTACTCTTTATGTTTTGATAGAACAGCCACAAAGTAAAAATTATGCAAAGAATAGTCATGGTGGTGGAATGGGAAAAAAATCATGTGCCAGGAGAAACACAGTGTTTCTTTACAAAGAGAGGATTCATGATGAGAGCAATATCTCTGCTTTGATATTTGAAGGACTTTCATGTGGATGAACAAACGTGACAATCCTCTCCTGCTCCAGATGGCATAAAAAGATTAAATTTTATATGAAGCTATATCTTAGCTCAATATAAGACAGAACATGAAAATAATGTTTCTGTCCATCTATAAAAGGGGCTTACGTAAAAGTATAGTTTGTATAACATTGATCAAGCTAGCCTAGTTTGCACTCCAGCAACAAAAAGAAAAAAAAATCTCAAGAGTTTGTCAGACAAACTTCTTATTTGCACTATCTGCCCAACACAGGTCACAAAAACACTGGTAGTACTACGAGACCAAAGATGACAGAGGTTCTGCCATATAAAACACTGCTGTTCTAATACAGATCCCCAGGGTTGTCAAGGCAAGTAAACATAACTTGGATCAAAATGAACTCAAGTGCGTCTGCCTGGAATGAATTTTTATCATTTCCACTTAAACTGCATTGGCCAAAGTAGTCCAACGATGTGTCTAATTTTAAGGAAATCAGTCACACCACAACCAACTATCTGGAAGAAGAAAGACGGCATAATTCTCATTGAGTACTTATAACACTAAGCTTTAAGCCAAGTTGAAATACCACTAGACATTTTGTAGAAAAGATTAGATCTCTGACCCCTTTAGATTCTAGAATTAGAGAATTCCAACTTTATGTTGCATTTCAGATGGCGGATGTTACGGTACACGTCAAATAAATAGCTATGGTGCATTGAAATGCCCCATATGAAAATCACCGTGCTCACTGTTTGAAGGTACTGAGCTGAGCTTACAAAGATCTTGGCTTTCAAGAGAGAAATATTGACAGGTCAACAGCTCTAACTCTGCTTGATAAGCCAGCCTGCCATGCTCTAGCCTTTTCAAATATTTACGTTTGGCTTCTGCATAGGAGTTGATTTTCAGTGGAGGCCGAGATGAATGACAGTTGATAACTGTTCTCTGTGTTGCATAGAATTTACTTGCAAGGTTTTGAGCTATTTCCCCATCTTCCACAGTAAACTGTGTGAGCTGAGTTAGAACAGGTGGCTTTAAATGCTGTCAGCTGTATTCTAGTTGCTTGATTGTGTCTTTCACTATGCAAATGCCACTTCTTACAGGTTATGTTATTTATATTAGTCTCCTGATTCCTATTACTGCAGATATTGCTTAAATTGAGAGCAATTACCCAGCTCATTTTTGCTCAGCTTAAACCTGCTGTGTCCTCAATATTTTTTTTTCTAGATTATGGATCAAATAAGGACAGCTAACAATTTTCACTGTTGTAGATCTGTGTATGTAGCCCTTGGAAGTTACCTTGGAGATGACCTAATTCACCTGCTTTGTCTTACAAGTAAAGGATAGTAATGATGGGCATTTGTTGATAGTGTATCATGTTCTTGGCATGCTGCTAATGCTTTCGTGTGTACTATCTCAATTAATCTCTCTAGCTCAGTAGAGTAAGCATTGCCATCTTTGCTATCTGAACAGACAAAGATACACAGGGAGTGTGAGTCTCCATGGATATTAGAACAGCTGCTGTTATGTGTACGCCCAAAGCAACCTCCTTTCTCCTGGTTTCAAATCTCAGCTCTTGCCATAATTGTCACCTATGCAGGGAAAAAAATTGAGCCAATAGGGAATCCTAACAGGAAAAAAAAATGTTTTTATGGGTTCTAATATTACCTCCTTCCAAAAAAAAAGTCAGCAAATCCTCCTATTGAAAATGGAGCAGAATGATTTTAAGAGCCAGAAAATTAGTGAAAGAAAAATGGCAAGATATTAATATAGTCTAAGAGAAAAGTATGTAGTTCAATCTATTCATGGCATAAAATGTAAAGACTAGAGAAGGCTAGTAACATTATTTAGCCCAGAAAAAATGATAAAGAATGCCGGACCTATCTATTAACCATTGAGAACTGGCCCCTACCCATCCTTTACTGAGAAATTTCTGGAATCATTGCTAGGCTCTTTTCTATACTACTTTTCTGGTTTCACCTGAAACTTTTGCATCAGTAATGCTTATCTGTTAGAGAAGGCATTTGTATCATCTTTGACACTTTTATGTTTTAGATACTGTTTAGTTTTCCACTTTAGTAAAATTACATTTTATAATATCAACAAGGAGATTTAACCCATTTGTTTGGTTTTTTTTTCAATTTTTTTTATTGAGAAAAGGAAAAAAACAAGTTTCCTCCTTCTCCCAGCCTCCCACCTCCCTCCCCCTCCTCCCACCCTTCTCTCCCTCCTCCCACCCTTCTCCCCCTCCCTCTCCAGTCCAAAGAGCAGTCAGGGTGCCCTGCCCTGTGGTAAGTCTTAGGTCCTCCCTAAATGGGAAAATAAAAAAAGCAACTTTGTTCATTCTTATTCACAAACCTGTAAACCTTTCCATGGGGTTCGTTCATCAAGCTGTTACACCTTGGACTGGATAGATAATAAAGCCTACGGACCTGAGTTCGAATCCTTAGAAGCCGTATAAAAAAATTGTGCATAGGCCAGGTGGTGGTGGTGCATGCCTTTAACCCCAGTACTCAGGAGACAGAGGCAGGCGGATCTCTGGGAGTTCGAGGCCAGCCTGGTCTACAAGAGCTAGTTCCAGGACAGGCACCAAAGCTACAGAGAAACCCTGTCTCGAAAAACCAAAAAAAAAAAATTGTGCATAGTTATACCTGCCTATAACTCAAAGGTGGGAAGCAGAAACTGGAGGATTGCTGGACTTGTTGGCCAGCAATATAACACCAGGTTCAATAAAAGACCTCTGGTCTCCCGGATTGCATATCCATACATACACATAGTCAACACACACACACGCACACATTTATTATACATGCTAAGAGGTGGACACGTCTTTCTCTGTTACCATTTACTATTTTATAATCTGCTTCTGTCAACAGTCACACAGGCTGTGGTCCAGGCCTTCCCAAAAGTCCAGTCTCCATCCTTCAGAGAAACGTGTGACTCACTCTGCATCAGTTCTGTATTAAAGGCTTCCTTCCAAACATCATTATGAACATCTTTCTCCAGCAAACCACCACCAGAGCATCTCCAGCTGTGAGGTGTTGAAAACTGCAACTCAGCCCTAGTGTTCCCATGAAGAGTAGAGAGAGGGAGACAGTATGCAGTGCATTACAATTGACAGCTCTGAACTCTACCTGTTTCAAAGGATAGTGAGTGCAAAATGCACTTATTTTAAAGATAAAAATAACTGGATCGGTGGGAACGGATAGGATCTTGTTTAGGAGTGAGATGCCTGCTATGCTCTGCTGTGACACAGCACAGTAGTTGTTAGGTCAAAACAGAAGAGAAATTTTAAATATTTAACATTTATTTTTCTTGAGGTTCATGAGGCCCTTTGGTTTTCTTTCCTTCCCACTTTCATTAAAATATATGGCAAAATATAATTTTTAGAAAGTTAAGAATATGAATCTCCAACAGAGACAAATCCCCAACAGTGACATGTGTGTATGACAAAGGTATGGACACATTATGGAATAAAAGTTTTAACAGGCTGGACTGGAAATACAGCCTTTAGTCATCTCACAACTTCTACGGGAAGAATCGTGTCCTGATCAACACAATGAACCTACAAATGAGCCTTAGGACCATAACTCATCTGGAAACCGGAGGCTGAATTCACAGGCATCTCCTGCCTGTCAGGCCCAATAGATCAGGGCCGGGTAGCAGCACTGATTTACAGCCTTAGCCCTGTTGCCAAACCACTTCCTGATTCACATTCTTTATTCTTAAACTGAGAGCTATAATATGTCTGCCCCTACTACAAGGCTGTTTCTAATAAGCATGGCTATTTCTGAACAAATAACTTTCAAAATCGACGGTACCAGTTCACTTACTCTTATACCATATTACACATTGTGAGTTTATAATATTGAATGTGGGGATTGATTCTAGGTATATGGTTGCTGAGATTAATTCAAATTCCCCAAAACAATCAATGCAAGTTTCATCTTTACTCCATTTCCTTATTTCTCTTGACCTATATATTATTTTTAGAACACTGGCATTACCCAGACTTTCTAAATTTAAGAGCGTTAATTGAATATATTATAATGCACATGGCATCTTAGATTTTAGAAAGTCTGCAACACTAAGTACAATGACAGGATGGTCCCAGAGTTTAAAGAGAATGTCCAAAAATTAAAAACAAAGGTGAAAGATACAAGCCTTTTTAACATCAGTCTAATATATTATTTTAAAGCCACTGACAGATAAAATGATAGGAAGATATATAGATGATAGATAGATAGATAGATAGATAGATAGATAGATAGATAGATAGACCCATGTATATGTACATACACAAGCAAACACATATATTTTTTTGTTTCTCAAATGCTCTTGGACTCTTGAACATAGTTTTACCCTTACATTGGCTCTTTAATATACAAAGGTGACTTGGACACAAATATTGATAAATATTCACATTTACATGGCATTCATATCTCCAACTTTTTAAAAATTATATTTTGCCATATATTCTGATAAAAGTGGAAAGGAAAGAAAATCAAAAAGCCTTATGAATGCTCCAAAAAAATAAATGCTGAATACTTCCAATTTCCCTTCCATTTTGACCTGATAATTATTGTGTTTTATCACAGCTGAGTAAAGCAGGCATCTCACTCCTAAACATGATCCTATATGATCCTACTGATTCATTCATTTTCATGTTAAAGTAAGTGCATTCTGTGCTCATTGTCCCTTAAAACACATAAAGGGAAGCCTGAGTAAAGATAAGCAACTATTTATCACTTGAATGCTTACCTAAAGGCAGATACTGTTTTTCCGTTTTGCAAATAAGAACAGGGGGAGACCAAGAAGATATCTGGCTTGCCCATGGCCATGGTGAGGAAGTACAGTATGGACACAAATCAGTGTGTTGGCCCCAGTGCCCACTCTCTGCCCTGTGCCCAACTGACACACAAGCCAAAATGCACCTTAATGTTTCCACTTCAGTAGAAGATAATGCAGAATTTGAAGTTTGTAGTAAATCAAAATTGAGACTACATAAGTGTTAGGCATCTCTGTGGCTTACTTGGTTAAAGGATCTGACTCATAAACAGGAAATCCTGTGTTCAATTTCCCGTGGGACCTTCTGTCTAAGATAACTTACTTTCTAGTTCTTTCCTGTATAACACTCAAACCTGTTACTTCTCAATAAAATTTGCTCCCTTTAAAAGAAAAGAAACCAATGAACTACTTCAATATACCAGCATTAGCAATACCTCCTTGGCTTTGAGCATGGCCTTGAAAGCAGGAGTCAGCAAACTCCTTGTTGGAACTTCTTCCTCTCTCTCAACCTTGATCTTTCCTTCGTTCAGACCTAATCCAATGTTGCCATGGTTGTCAAGCTGCCTGAAGTAGAGACACAAAGTCTACCCAGTGTCCCTAAAGGCTGAGGCAGAGACAGAAAGTTCCCAGATCTTGTACTCATTCCTGAAGCTGATCAGTCTGTAAACAATGGGATCTCAGAGTCTTTCATTTGTCACTGTTCAAGTGTCTAGCATTTCACAAAACAAAGGCATGCCCTCCCCATCCTAAATCCTATTATGTGTCATAAAGAGGGACAGGGCTAGAATGTCACTTTCCCGAAGGAGCATCTTAGAAGTTAAACCAAATAAACCAAATAAAGAAATAATTGAGAGAAACTTGCTTCAACTAAGGGACAAACTCAAAGCAAAACCTACCTGTTCATCTGCACCTTGTGTGGGCCACCTATCTACCAACTGACTACCCGTCTCTCATCCACCCACCAATTAACCTGTCTTAGAAACAAGGTATAAGGCAGATGTGTGAATTGTAAAATGAAGTCAGACATTTTCTGGTGAACAGTAACTCTGATTTGTCTGACTAGCTTCACATTGAGGCCTCCTGGTTATCCCAAGAACAAGATCTATACTTCAAGACTTGAATAAAACTACACTTAAACTAGGCATATTATATAAAATAACTAAAAAGATATTTTCAACTATTTTATGTATTAACATTTTTATTTCAACTTCAAAATATATGAGCAGATGACTGGTTTTTGTTTTGTTTTTAAGATAGCTTTTGAAGAAAACAAAGACTTCTTTGTTTTCAAGTGCCCAGTCCACGGCACAGCCACCTTTCCAGGGTTCCCGGGGGCCTTCTCCAGTATTCCAGCCACACACAGACATTAACACCCACCACATCTGCTATCCCCTCACCTCAGCTCCAGTCCTGGACACTTCTGGAAGAAAGAGAAGAAAGAAGCATTGCCTCCATGGTTCCTGGCATTCAATTTAGACTGGGTGACTGCTGCTGTTGGGTTTTTCTTTCCTCCTCCTTGGGCTTTCCAAACCGTCTCTAACACTTTTTGTCAAACTTCCCATACCTCCTCTTAACAACAACCCACACCATTTTCATCCAGACCACATTTATCTTGCCAAAATTCAGCCCCTTCTGTGGTACAGCTGCTTTTGGTGTCCTGCGCCTGTTTCCCCGAGAGGTCTATTTTCTTTACAATGCCACCTTCATTCCTCTATGCCTCCTACTTCGTCTTCGAGCTCTTGTTCCTATCTCTATTTGTAAACACATTTGCTGCACACATTGAAACAGAAAACAGAAATATAGACAATGAGCACACGTACCCTCCTGCTGATTGTTTAGCTACCTGGCATCACCTGGCATCACCTCCTTGTTACACTTACTCTCCAACTTTCTAAATCAGTGTGCTCACTTTTGCCCTCCTCTCCATTTTAACAGTGTGATTGCTGCTCTCGCTACCCCTAAGTGTTGTCTGCAATACTGAGCAGTCTCCTTATAAGGTACTTTTTCTAGGGCTGGAGAGAGGGTTCAGAAGTTAAGAATACTTGCTGCTCTTGCCAATCAGAGTTTGGTACCCAACATTCACATTATGTGGCTTACAAATACCTCTAACTCCACAACTCCACTCCAGGGAATCTCACATCCTCATCTGGCCTCCCTCTGTGGATGCACATGCAGAGAGAGAGAGAGAGAGAGAGAGAGAGAGAGAGAGAGAGAGAGAGAGAGAGAATTACAAAGAATGCCAAGAATGCCTTTTCTCGTTTTCCCTGAGCAATCTGTCCCCCTCCCTCCTCACAAAGTCATATGATTATAACCTAAATGTAGTCCATATGTCACCTCCACACTGTCCTGATAGACTCTTCTCATCTAATCACCCCACCCTGTCTCCTTCAATTCCTCCTCCTTTTTATTTGTTTAAAAAGTGCCCTCTATCTCTTAGGATCCTGCTATAAGAATCATCTGTATGTACTCTAGGCAACAGGATCAATCTCCATTATTTCTGTCTCTACCTTAGGCTGATAATTGGGAAAGTGTTCATTTCACTCAGAACATGCTAGCAAGCTTCTGGCTTACACACTTCACTGTCTCCTAGACAACCTCTGTGCATTGGGCCATAGGTACGTGAAGTTTAACATACGTAAAGCTACGTTTGCACGCCTATCTCAAAGGCACTACACATCATTGATTTAGACTGAACCTACTGTCACTCTGAACTTCCCTCCAGTCTTGAGTCTTCATCTGTTTTCCATAGTACAACCCATGCAAGAACTGCAAGCCGCCGCAGCTCATCCTGCAGTGTCATTCTTTGGAGAGCTTTCCACAGTTCCCTATGATGGTCACTAGATCACTATCCTAGTTAGGCCCTGAGCACACAGTCTCAAATCCCTGACCTGGCTCTCACAGCCCTTCTTCAGGAGACCTTGCTTTGGGCTCCCAAGGCTGGCAGATCCCCTCCCCTCCCCTGCTCCTCGACACTCTCTGCCTCCAGCTTGGAGATTCAGCCTGCATAACAAGCAGGTTGCCACTCAGATTCTTGAAAACTTTTCCTAACCTCACAGTTCCAAGTCTGTTTTTTGTCTTATGTACTCTGTGGTACATCGATCTTCCTCTTTTATTGCACTTATTATGAAGCTTTTGAAAGTATGTCTTAATTAGTTTTTTTAAGTAATGGTTATAATTATGAGCTTTCCATATGTTCTTTATTCTCGTGGTCAGCCTCCTCTCGTCTTCATGCTTCCTTGCCTCAATATTCCCCTTTGCTTTCATGACATAGTATATTACCTGCTTCCCTAAAAAACATACTGATAATCTCATTTTTCCCCATGGTCTCTTTCCAGTGTCACGGTTCCATCCCATGAAGTGTGTGTGTGTGTGTGTGTGTGTGTGTGTGTGTGTGTGTGTGTGTAATGGTGGGTATTTTTTCTTTACTGTTTTGGCTTATTTCACTTGACATATTAATATCCAGTTCCATCCATTTTTTTTTGCAAAAGCCATTATCATTGTTATAGCTGAATAAAATTCTATTGTTTATATATACCGTGCTATTTTTGTGACACAAGGTCTCACTATGTATCCCTAGGTGGCCTGAAAGTCCCTGTGTGGGTAGGCTCACAGACTTGCCTATGCCTGCTAAGTCTAAA
>NC_022009.1:242692-252647 GCF_000317375.1 Microtus ochrogaster | reverse complement strand
CAAGGTCTCACTATGTATCCCTAGGTGGCCTGAAAGTCCCTGTGTGGGTAGGCTCACAGACTTGCCTATGCCTGCTAAGTCTAAATGTTTGTGCCACCTGTCCACCTGTACCACATTTTTGTTATTTGAAAACATGTTCAATGAATGCATGGATGATATAACTGGGTACCTGTCTTTGTTCCAAAGCCAAAGACTATATATGTGTACTTGTTGTGGTGTTTTTTGTGTCTAGTGCACTTTTCACTGCCTGGTTATATTGAGGACACATACTTAATAAATGCTCAACTAAATACCAAATAAATATCAAAACTTTGCATCTAAAATCAACCACATTACTTCTTTAAATGACTTGTAAGCTTCCTTAATGAGCAACTACAAAGTTTTTATTGAGTTCTTATGAAGATGCGAGCCTAGTATCCTCAACAACACCTCCTCCTCCCTCTCCATACCTCAGCTCACAACTCTCACAAAATCCCACTGTTCTACCATAGGCCCCAGAATCCCAGTATCCATGCCAGTATCCAGAACCCCCAGAGGACATGCCAGCTCCCAGAACTTTAGGACTCCAGAGATCATAAAGACCTCCAAATTCTCAGTTGAGATATTCTCTTGGCCCTGAGGACTCTCCATTCGCCAGAACCACAGACTACTCAGCCTAGAAGACAAGAAAGAAATGGAAACCAAGGGAGGGGAAAGACATTCATCTAACAAAGAAACTCAGATATCAGCACCTAACCCCAAACCCAGATAACTAAAGACCAGTAGAGGAACACAACCAACAGCCAGAGCAGTATGGCACCATCAGAAGCCAACTATGCTACAACAGCAAGCCCTGGATATTCCAACGCATCTGAAGTACAACAGAATGACCTTAAAGCCAATTTTATGAAGATGATAGAGAACTTTAAAGGATAAGTTAGCAAATCTTTTAAAGAAATCCAGGAAAACACAAACAATTGAAGGAAATGAATAAATCCCTTTAAAAAAGATTTTTAAAAGCCAAGAGAAAACAAACAAGAGAACAAAATGAATAAAACCATTCAAGACCTGAAAATGAAAATAGAAGCAATAAAGAAAACAAAAACTGAGGGAATCTGGAGATTGACTATCTAGGTAAGTGAACAGGAACCACAGAAACAAACATCACTAACAGAATACCATAGATATAAGAGAGAATCTCAGTCATAAGATATGATAGAAGAAATTGATACATTGGTCAAATAAATAATTAAATCTAAAAAATTTCTGACATAAAACATCCAGGAAACCTAGGACACTATGAAAGGACTAAATCTATGAATAATAGGAGGAGGAGAATTCCAGCTCAAAAACCCAGAAAATAATTTTTAACAAAAATTAGGAGAAAATTTTTCTAACTTTAAGATGAACAAACCTGCAAAGATACAAGAAGCTTACAGAACACCAAAAAAGATAGGATCAGAAAAGAAATTCTTTCTGACACATAATAATCAAAGCACTAAACATATAGAGCAAAGAAAGAATATTTAAAAATGCAAGGGGAAAAGCCCAAGTAACATAGAAAGGCTGACCTTAGACTTACAATGGACTTCTCAATAGAGACTCTAAAAATCTTAACACCCTGGACAGATGCCTTGCAGACTCAAGATCACCAGATACCAGCAAAACTTTCAATCGCCGCAGAAGGAGAAAACAAGATATTCCATGAAAAAGTTAAATTTAAACAATATTTATCTACAAATCCAGACCTATAGAAAAAAATTTAATCTCAAGGAAGCTAACTACACACATAAAAACACAGGAAATAAATACTATCACACCATCAAAGCCAAAAGAAAGGAAGTACATAGAGAGAGAGACAGAAAAAGAGATAAAGAGAGAACCAGCAACAACAAAATAACAGGAATTAACAATCATTGTCATTAATACATCTCAGTATCAATGGACTCAATGCCCCAATAAAAAGACACAGACTAAGAGAATGGGTGCAAAAGTAGAATCCATCCTTCTGCTACATACAAGTAACACACCTCGACATCAAAGATAGACATTACCTCAGAGTAAAGGGTTGGAAAAAGATTTTTCCAAGCAAATGAACTCAAGAAGCGAGCAGGTATAAATATCCTAATATCTAATAATATAGATGTCCAATAAAATTAATGAAAAGATATGGGAAAGGACACTTCATACTCATCAAAAGAAAAATCTTCCAGGATGACATATAAGTTCTGATTATATATACCCCAAACACAAGAGCACTCACATTTGTAAAAGAAACATTACTAAAGCTTAAATCATACATCAAATGCCACACATTAATAATGGGAGACTTCAATACTCTGCTGTCACCAAGAGACAGATCATCTAGATAAAAAATAAAAACAGAAATAATAGAGTTAATAGGCATTGTGACTCAAATGGACCTAACAGATATCTATAAAACATTTCACTCAAACACAAAAGAATATACCTTCTCAACACCTCACTGAACTGTCTCCAAAACTAAGTCACAAAATATTCCGTCACAAAGCAAGTCTAACAAATATGAGAAAATTGAATTATTCCCCCGTATCGTATCAGACCACCATGGATCAAAGCTGGATTTCAACAACAAAAGAAACAACAGAAAGCATACAAAATATAGAAATTGAACAATTCTCTACTGAATGACAGATTCAGAGACCCACAACCAAACATTAGCAGAGCTCAGGGAATTCTAGGGAAGGAGGGGAAAGAGGATTGTAGGAAACAGAGGGGTCAAGGACATTATAAGAAAACCCACAGAATCAACTAATCTGGACTCATAGGGGCTCACAGAGACTGAACCAACCATCAGAAAACCTGCATGGGTCTGACCGAGGTCTTCTGCATATAAGTTATAGTTGTGTAGCTTGGTGTTCTTATGGGACTCTTAGCAGTGGAATGGAGGCTGTCCCTGACTCTTTTGCCTGCTTTGGGACTGTTTTCCTACCACTGGGTTGCCTCATCCAGCTTAATATGAGGGGATATACCTTGCCTTATTACAACTTGATATGCCGTGTTTGGTTGATATTCGCTGGAGGCTTGTCCTTTACTGAAGAGAAATGAGGAGGAGTGGATAGGGTTGAGGGGACTAGGAGGAGAAGAGGTAGGGGAAACTGTGGCAGGGATAAAATATATTTTATAAACACATTCTTATGAAATCATTACCTAACAATGATAACAAACCCTATTTCCTTATACATATCAAAACAGCTTACTTAGGATATGAAGAGGTCAAAAACTGGAATCTTTCTTCTTCCACTAATTCCATTGGCAATCAATGGTCATCTAGCCCTACCTTCATGAACTATTGGTTCATCCTTCCTTTGTGATATTCACTGAACCCTGAAAAATGCCAAATCATTTCTGACTTTCCAAATACGAGTTTTAACCTCCAAAGAGTGGTTATCTTATTCAGGTAGAAATATTTCTTAAATGGGATTTTTTCCTTTTGTGTCAGAAAACACAGGTTGAAAATAATACTACACTTTTTAAACCCCATGCTCCTGATCCCTTTCTCCCTTTTGGTGTGCCAGAGGCATGAACTTTTCTACCCTCAGCTCCAGTTAGGAAGATGATTTATTAAACAGACTTAAATGAAAGACAGATTGCTGTAGATACACTTGGATTCACAGTCCATGCCTTGGGGCTGTTTTAGTGCCAACTTCCTAACTAATTCAGAAAGGAGAAAGTTCCCTCATTATTTCAAGTTAAAGAGCTGCACCTACCAGCTCTTGTCTGCATGCCACAGAAATATCAAAACTAAGAATTGAGATTCTGCTGCTCACAGTTTACATAGCTGCTCAACTGCATCGTGTTTTGCATATGAACCAGTTGCAAATGACAGACTGCTGGCACCTTTTCACCATTTTCACCATTTTCAGGTAAAGCCTCAGGTACTTGGGATATTAAACCCTTTATTTTTTCCCAATGATTCTTCTACAGTATTATTACTCAAACCATCTCCTGGTTCTTGATTGGTTGGAAATGTCACCCCAGCCCCTGGCATCCATACACCTAGTGAATCTGAAATGTTTGAGTTAAGGCCACACCACAGCCCCTGGCATTCATATATCCAGAGTCCGGAACGTTCAGGTGTTAAATTCCATCCCAAGGCCCCTCCTCTGGAGTTGCCTCAGTCAAGACTCCACCCCTGAGAAACCCTGCCAAATGACCCCTCTCCAGGAATGCTAAACCAGGTATTTAAACACTTGCCCCTCCCACCCCCACCCCACCCCAGCAAACAAACATGTGGTTTTCAATCTTCCTTCTCTGCTCCTCTCTGGGGAGCTAGAAAGCCATTGGGGAGTGTTGGTATCCATTAAACATGGGATTTTTCTGATTCAGTTTGATTTGGTCTGATTCAGATTATTGTGTCAGTGGAGAGGTTTATCAGGATGCAGAAACTTTTCAGTTCTCTTTTCAAATTTCCCACTTATTTTATAAAAATCAACTCAAAATACTGAAATCCATGAAAAATTACAAATGTCTCTATTTAATTTCTAGAAAAACACTAACCCCCTATCATTGCACACAGAAGAAAAAAAAATGACCTGATTAGTTGTCCCAGTTACTAGACAGAATCTGTGTTTGAGAAGTCTGTCTGAGGTTCTGGTTATACTGAGAGGCCAGATCTTAGGGCTAATGTAATCATATAGCTTCAAAATGCTGGGGTCATTTTCTGACAACTTTGTGCCTGAAGAGCATGTCCTCAGTGACAGTGACCATTTACAATTGGGAGATAGTTAATGTGTGCTGAACTCAGTGCTCTTCGTGGCTTCCTTGATTGTGTGAAAGGATCACTTCATCCTGAGCAGACAGCGCACAATGCCTTGAAGTTTGGTATACAGAACTATCTTTCCTGTATGCGAGAAAAAGCCTTCCTTACCCAGAATTCCCATGACTCTGTTCCCGACCGCAGTCCTAAATTCTATGTAGGTCTGGTCTTGATTTGTCTCAGGGAAGTTAAATAAATAAATATTTTTTTTTTAAAAAAAAAAAGGTACTTTTCTCTTTAACTTAAGAAAGAATATCTCAAGTATGAAAATACAGCTATTGTTAACCCTGTAACATTATGCCTATGAAGTAATATGAATAGTAATAATAGACCATAAATAGCCAACTTACCACCTATGAATGTATGTTAAATACTGAAAATCAGATCAAGACATTGACAGCTGTCTAGTCGTAACTACTGACGACCATCTGCATGCTTTCAGACCAAATGCTTGCCACTCCAGATGTTCCTAGGACCTTTGTATTTAACAGAGAGAGGAGAAAAGGAATGGCCTGTTTGAACATACAGAAGGACTTCAGCAGAACTGTATGGATTTCTATTAAAATTCAATGAGAAGGAGGCAAGTTCGAATCATTTGTGAGCCTCATTGCACATCACCAAAAATGGTATAAAACTAAACTGTGCATTAAAGCAAAACCATTAATAACAAAAATGCTTCCATTCAGTGGTTTTAGTTTTCAAAGTGATTCCCATGTCTCCTACAGCATAGGATAGCTACTACATGGAATAAATACTCAAGAAAAGGAGAAAAGAAAGAAAATGAATCTGATTTAAATAATTTAAATAAAAGTGGAAGGATGATTAATATTTGTTTTTCTTAAATTACTTATATATCAAAGTAAGTTATTTTAATTATGCTTTAAATGAAAAAAATCAAGGCTGTTGTTTTTATATATTCATTCAGAGTCAGCCGAAATTAGGCAGATGCAGGAGAGGGAGGACACCACAAATGCACGCCAAGTTTAATGTGACTGTTGCATCCAACTGGGTGAAGGATGCAGAATAATTATCACACTGCCTCAAAGATATCTACATTCACTCCCCAGAACATGGTATTATTCCTCCTTTATTTGGAAAAGGAAAATTAAAATTACAAGTAGAATTAAAGTTAATAGACAGTTGACTTTCCAATAGGGAAATCCACTCTTTATCCAGAAGGGCTGGGGAGACAGCTCAGTTTGTATAGTGTTTATTTACCTGACGTGCTCAAGGCCCTGGGTTCAATACCTAGGATTAAACACAAGAAATACAAGGGGGAAGAAGAAGAATCTGTCTATGTGATAAACAAAAAAAAAAGAAACCAAACGTAGAACACGCAGTCTGCAGCAGTTGGGAAGAGGAAGGAAACACCTCCTCTTGTAGAGCCTCCAGAAAATACCACAGCCTAGTCCACATCTATATAAAACCCATCCACCTCTGAACTCCAGAACTAAAGGTCTCGAGGTTGGGGATTTGCGACAAAGTTGAAAGTAATCTCTTAACGCCATAGGAAATAAGTAGAGCACAGTACTTCAAGTAGACTTTGTATGGCAAGGGTCTCCAAAAGGCAGCTAGAGATAAATTCAAAATGTCATCATTCAGAGTAAGGAAGACAAAAATAAAGCTTAGGGAAATTGTATGAAGAGGGGAGAAGCAAATGTTTTTATGATTACTAAATGATATTAGAAATAGAAATAACAACCATTGGTAGGAAGATGTACTACAGTGCTGCTGTAGTTTGGATGAGCAGCCCCCAAAGTGAACCCAAAAGTTCACATGCCAAAGGTTTGATCCCAAGGATGGTACAGCTAAAGATTAGAAGAGCGCACAGTAGGTAAGATCGTGTGAAAGTCCTTAAGTCATTCAGAGGACATCACCAAAGGGGGTGAGATGACCATCTGTCTTCTAGTCTCTGCTTCTGGCTTACAAGATGACTAATTTGTCATCACATGATCATGCCATGATTGCTGATGTTGCCAACACCCAAAGACGTGGGACTATTTGATCTTGAAGAAACCACAACCAAAGTAAACCTTTTCTCATTTGGACTCAGTTGCCTCTGGTACTTTGCTATAGTAACAGAAAGTTGACTGATATAAATACTAAGGACGAATTGTACCCAGTATAAAAGTAAAGTGGAAAAGGAGGTACAATATCCTGCTTTCTTGAACTCTTGGACCACTACACAAACTAAAAGTGTGTAAGTAATAAAACTGAAAATGGGTAACATAAAGAAAACCAGAAAGTAAATAAAGAGACCATCAAGGGCTTTAGGTTTAAAAACATATATGACCAGTGTCCAAATGAAAATAACATTGAAAATATGGTTAAGACACATGAAGAAAACAAAAATGAGCCTGTAATTCTGCATTCTCTAAAAGGAGAAACATTATATGTTTATATTTTCTGAAAATTGTCATCAAATAGAAACCATAGCTCTCAAAAGGAAAGTAATTAAACGTAGATTTTGTTGTTGTTGTTGTTATGTTTGGGTTTTGTTGTTATTTTTGTTTTGTTTTGATTTACTGAGTTTCAGATGATATAATGAGGCAATTTTGTGTGGATTATTTTTGATGACAAATATAAACAGTCTTTGGGAATGCAGCTTTCTTCACCTGAATGTGAACTATGAATCCATCCTAATACTGTGATGAACAAAAAGAAATTGCTAATATGCTTCATGGTCTCTGAAAGTCAGTTAGTTAATACTGGCACTGTTCCAGGCACTATTCTCTTTAGTTCTCATATCAAATTATTGTCTGGTAACTGAAGATAAATTAGAAGATCCAGGGACAATACTAAAATCCTGACGGCAGGTTACAGTAGCTTTTAAAACATAAAGTTCAAAATGTAACACATAAAGCTATTTTACATTCAATGTCTTAATTGGGGCTCCTACAACTGGTAAAACACCATGACCAAAAGCAGCTTGGAGAGGAAAGGGCTTATTCGAGTTTGCAACTTTCACTTCACACTCCATCACAGAGACAAGACTGGGCTGGAATTTAAGGGAGGAACTGAAGCAGAAACCATGGAGAAATGCTGCTTACTGACTTGCTTATCATGGCTTGCTCAGCACACTTTCTTATAAGCACCCAGGACCTCCTGCCCAAGCGTGACACCACCCACAGTGAGCTGGTCCCTTCCATATCAATCATTAACCAAGAAAAAGGCCCCCACAGACTGGCAAGCTAATAGAGAAATTTTCTCAGTTGTGGTTTCTCTTCCCAGATAACTCTAATTTGTATCAATTTTACAAAAGCAACCAAGACAACCAGCTTTTAGATCTATTTATGAAGACAACATGAAGACAACAAGGGAAGATGTGCTCCTGTCAATTACACATTATGTATTATAAAGACATAGAAAAGTGATGTCTTAAGCAGATGAGCAGAAGACAAACCCTGTCGTCGTGAAGCCTAAATTCTAGTGAGACAGAAGACAAAGAGGTAAGCAGCAGATAAACAAGACTAAAAGAGCTGAAAGGTAAATGCAGATTTGAGTGATTTTTTATGATTCTATAATACCTATAAAACACAAAGATTATATATAAAAAGAGCTGGAAGGGTGACTCAAACAAAACAATGTAAGGGAAAAGTTTGACAGGTGGAAAAAATTATTGCTTCTCCAAATTCCACAAGTCAATACCATAAAGTATTAATGAGAGAGAAGGTAAGTGGCCAAACGACACTGGAAAAATAGACAGGTTCAGGAGCATGACATGGGACTTGCATTCTAAATGCAATACTATTCAATGTGAGAATCGTAAACAGGAAAAACAATCAATTTGATTTCACTTAACATTTGAACACCCATGTTCTGCTTCAATGGAATTTTTCACCTTCAAGATCTTTCTTAACATTTTGACTAGACACATCATTGCTGTGGAGATATGGATAACTGGGAAGGCTCCTGGAAGGAGGTGATGGAAACCTGGCGAAATATGGTCACAGAAGAAATTGGCATGTATGGAAATATTTGAAGCCTGTAGTAAATACATATGGAAGTTTCTCCTGGGAGACATGAAGAGTAAGAAAAGGTGGAGAGATTGGGCTACCAGGCATCCCTGTTTAGGTGCTGAGGAGTTCCATCTGGACGGGTGAGTGTGTGCTATCCAGAAACGGATTGTCCCAGAAGAGAGCACAAACCCCCCTCCCCCAGCTCCTTCTGCAGGGCTGTCTTTCTTAAGCATGACCCAGACCCCCAGCTCCGCCCCCCAACCTGCCCTGCTGTCTGCTAGGACCTGTGCTCCAGAACAGTTTTAAGCTCCTACACTAAGGCTACCCACTCAGAGAGGTGAGTGCCTGCCTACCAGGCAGGCCTCAAGGTCCCCCGCAAGGGAGCCCGGGCACCTTCAGCTTGAGCTCCAGAGTCTCCTGTGCTCTACTGGACCCCGCCCTTCCTGCCACGTTCTTCCTTTTGCCCATGGTTCGTTGGGCTACCAGGTGTCCCTGTTTAGGTGCTAAGGAGTTCCATCTGGAAGGGTGAGTGTGTGCTATCCAGGGGCGGATTGTCCCTGAAGAGAGCACAAACCCCCCTCCCCCAGATCCTTCTGCAGGGCTTTCTTTCCTGCTCACGACCCCCCTGCCCCCAAGCCTGCCTTGTCTGTAAGGTCTTTTGCTCAGGAACAGTTCCCTGCTCCTACACTAAGGCTACCCATCCAGAGAGGTGAGTGCCTGCCTACAGGGCAGGCCTCAAGGACCCCCCCACCCCCTGGAAGGGAGCAAGTGCACCTTCAGCTTGCACGGCAGGGTCTCCTGTGTTCTACTCATCCCTGCCCTGCCCCCCAAGTTCCCCCTTTTGTCCGCGGGTCATTGGACTACCAGGCATCCATGTTTTGGTGCTGAGGAGTTCCATCTGGACGGGAACGGTTCCTGCTTCTACACTGAAGAGTTACAAACAGAGAGTCAGTCACAGCAAAGACTGGACCAAGACACCAGGCCTCTCCTGGATCCATTTGAAGGAAGAGATAGGAAGGCGCCAATGCAAGAATTCCTCCAACAGCCTGAAAGGCAATATGACATCACCAGAATCCAGGGATCCTGAAATAAGAATTGTACACCCTACTCCAGAAGAATTAGAAGAAATTGACTCAAAAGTGAATTATATGAAAATAATAGAGGACCTTAAATAGGAGGTGAAAAACTACCATAAACAATTAGAGATTACAAACAAAAA
>NC_022009.1:233414-237022 GCF_000317375.1 Microtus ochrogaster | reverse complement strand
AAAGAATGGAGAAAAGAATAAATGAAAAAAACCTGTGTATATATATATATATATATTGCACATCTGGATTGAGGCAGAAAAGAAGAAAAATAGGATCAGGAGAGAAAAAGGAAGATAGGAGACTTTGGAAATAGAAAGAATGGAGAAAAGAAAAAAAGAAAAAAGAAAATCTGTACATATTTGCACATCTGGTTCGCACATCTGGAATGAACATCTGGACTGCACGAACATCTGGATTTGCACATCTGGAATGCATGAACATCTGGATCACGCATCTGGAAATGAACATCTGGATCGACCATCTGGAATGATTATCTGGGTCACTCATCTGGAAATGAACATCTGGGTCACGCATCTGGAAATGAACACCTGGATCGCACATCTGGAAATGAACATTGGATCACACATCTGGAATGAACATCTGGATCACGCATCTGGGTCGCACATCTGAAAATTAAAGATCATCGTTAGAGTCTGTTTGAGTATGAGAAAGCATAGCAGAGACTTTTCTAATGGCACAATTTCCTGTCTCTTCTCTAAGTAGACAGAGAACTACTTCACGATGACATTGTAATGGCAATACCCAGGGACCAGTCATGTCCATTGTGACTAGAGTTTCTGATACACGAGAAGGAGGAGACTCCGTCTGACAAACCTAAATCCTCAAAACAGGTGTGGATTGAAGGCTGGAGGCTCCCTGAAAGATTATTTGTATGATTCTTGCATGGTCAGTCAGAGTTTGTGAAAAATCTGTTGGTTTTAGATTATTCCCCCCACAATATAAAAACCAAGTAACCCAAGAGTCTAATAAAATATAGTTCATATTAATTCTCTCAAAAAAAAAAGAAGATAGTCATTACTCTGACTATGGGACAAGGCCAGTTCAGGCACCCTCTCTTCTAGTGCCCAGAGTCCTAGATAGGATCATCCCCTTGGAATCCTGGGAATCCCTCCAGAGCCAAGCCTCTCGCCAACCCCAAAATGGCTCCCTCAATTGAGATATCTCCTTCCCTGTTCCCATATCTGTCCTTCCTCCATCTCAACCACCCCGTTCCCCCAACCTCTCCCCAATCCTCCCCTTCTCTCCCCCTCCCCTTCCCTGCACCCCCCACCCCCATGCACCCAACTTTTGCCTGGCGATCTTGTCTGCTTGGGGGAGTTAGCAGGGAGGGTGTTGGGGGAGTGGGAGGGAAGTGGGAGGAGGGGAGGAAGTGGAATTTTTGATTGGTATTATTTATAAAGTAATAAAAAAAGAGACAGAAAGGAAGTGGATATGGAGGGGAAGGGAGATAGGGGACCTGGGAGGAGCAGAGGGAGGGGAAAGTAAAATCAGGATACATTGTATGAAGAAGGAATCTATTTTCAATAAAAGGAAAATAGAAAAAATAAAAATAAAACAAAAAAAAGAAAAGAAAAGGTGGAGAGTGACGACGGATGACCCCAAATTTTTCATTACACCCAATCTGACCAACCAACCATGCTATCTCCTGAGTAGCAAGAAACACAGCTATACAAGAAGTTTCCCTGGGATGTGGGTGGTGCACAAATCTCGAGAAGAGGGCTGGCCTGAAGATACATAATGTGGCTATCAATGTGTAGACGTTAAAGTCATGGATGTGAGGAAGACAATCCAGAGAGCTCAGAGAGAAGCCCAGCAGAGAGAAGCAGGGGAAACTCAATTCCTGAAATTCCATCACCCAAACAGAGAGAGAGAGATGAGAAGCAGCCTGTGAAGAAAGGAGAACAGGTAGGGGAGGGTGATCAACAAGGAAGGAAGACAACCTTGTCAACATTTATTAAGAAACAGAGCAAGATGAGAGTTCGACAGCCCTCCGACATAGAGCCAATATTAACGCCAAAAACAGTGGTCATGGAAGAGTAAAGATAGAAGAGGGAAATTAGTTTAGGAATTGAAATAGAATGAGAAGTAGAAACAAGATGTATAGAAAACAAAGCATCTAGAAGTTTGCTGGTAGGCTAGCAAGATAGCTCAATGGTTAAAACCACTGACTCCTCTTCCGGAGGACACTGGTTCAATTCTGCAGCTCACACCTGTCTACTCCCAGGGGATCTGTCATTTTTGTAGCCTTCATGGCCACCAGGTAGGTACACAGTGCAAAGACATATGCAAGTAGATACTTATACACAAAATTAATAAAAATAAATTTTTCTGAAAAGAAGTTTTCTAGGGAACGAAACAAAGAAAGCAGATTCTAATTAGAAAGGATTTGAGGTCAAAGGAGACTCAATCCCCCGCACTGCAAGATGAGCATGTAGACACCTAAGAATTAAAATGAAGGAACTGAAGCAAGCCTGTCAAGCCTACTCCAGAGGTTTCCTCCTCTCTTCAGGAGACTGAGCTCCTACAATGGCGCCTTGGGGCTGCTGCAGGTTCCTTTCTTACAGCAAAAGTTACTGAAACTTAATCCATCTTATGAACAAAGGCTTAAAATAAGATGTCATTTGAAAGATAATTGATCAAAGGAGAACAAAGGTAACCAAGAAATCTTACCATATCAGCTTATTAAATGTCAGAGTACCTGACGAATCCATATATAGTGAGTACTCTTAATTATGTCCCACAATGGATCCTCAGGCAGAACATGATGATGAATTGTGCCTGCAGTACAGTCTCAGGATACTAAACAAGTTTGTCATTGTTTCCCAGCCTCCTGGCAATGATAAATTAAGTCACTTCTTTTACTAAATCCTTCAGGAACTTCAATACGATCAAATCTTGATTTTTCAATAATTTTAATTAATATATTCCATAGTCAATAGGACTGATAAACTTGAGACACCTCAAACCTGTTTTAATAAAACCGACTCACAAAATAGAAAGGCAAGAAACCCACATACAGCCCTTGACAGCTGTACAGACTAACTCTGTGTATTTGGTAAACAGTGGCTTTCATAAAGAGGTTCCTTGAGTTTGTAGATATGCAAAATAAGACTTGAGCAATGTTTTTAATTAAGAAAATAAAATTCAAGGACACAGCCTATTTTTGTACGTGAGTGAAAACAGGTGGAGCGCCATGAAAGAGTAATCACTTCAGGAGAAATCTGTTACTGAATTAATCAAAAGCAATTTTTTTTCTGAAAGATTCTTTTTGAAAAGGGCGTAGTGATATTTATAACCTCCATATTTAAGTAACTTACTTAAATGTGTAATTTTTGTATTGATTAATAAGCTTAGCTCTGTTCTCCATACTCATCTCCTGTGGCTCTACCATGGAGTATCTCCCCTTCAGGGCTCTTGACCTTTGTACTGGACATATCATTGTTGTGGAAAACTGTCCTCTGCCCGGGAAGGTTCTTGACGGTATCCTTGGGCTCTATTGACACTCTGGATGCTGGTAGCAACACTTCTCTGCAACCAGTTTCAATAACCAGAACCGCCAGGGCCAGTGAAGTGACTCTATGGATAAAGGAGCCACACCACACAACCTGAGTTCAATGCCTGGAACTTCAGGATGGGAGAAAAGAGATAATTCTTACAACAAGTTGTCCTCTGATCTCCAGTCCTACACTGTGGCAACACTCACTAACAGAGAGAGAGAGAGAGAGAGAGAGAGAGAGAGAGAGAGAGAGAGAGAGAGAGAGAGAGA
>NC_022009.1:220428-233314 GCF_000317375.1 Microtus ochrogaster | reverse complement strand
AGAGAGAGAGAGAGAGAGAGAGAGAGAGAGAGAGAGAGAGAGAATTATTCATTCCAATAAAAAACGCAATGATTAAGTTTTTACCCGAAGGGTGCAATCACTCTGCTTCGAGGTAACACTGTAAAACATTGAGCAGCTTTCTTCCTCTTGTTCTCAGTGGCTATTTTCACGGTTCTCAAGGAGGCACTTGGGCTCTCATGAAACAGATGAGGGTACTGTGACATTCAGACCAGCTGCTCAGGGAACTGTAACAGAGAGAAGGAAGCAAGCACTTCTCAGATGTAACCAAATAGCACGACAATAGGCTCACTACACACAAATAATGTTAAAAACCCAGGACAGTTCTGCTGCCCTGTAACTGAAGCCTGATCATAAAAAAAGCCATCGACCTTCATGTGAGAAAATGGCGAATAATAGCACTTTCTAAAATACTGTCATATCGGAGCCTGTCTATTAAAATCAGCAGCCTGGCAACGCTACATGAAAAGCCTTGTCACGACATTAAAGGCGGGCAGCTCATGTTTGGCTGTGTTCATTTTACATGTTGTTATGTATTACAGTACCAGCTTCAGAATGAAATGTCAGTGAAGGAAAAAAAAAAAAAAAAAAACACCAAAAGGGCAATGTCTTAAGGTAGAGCTAAACTGCCACCTAGAGAATAGAGAAATGACAGCACCCTGATCACCTGTAGGTTCTGCATGGAAAACACACGCCTGTTGTCTTATAATAATGACAAGGCCCCCAAGCCATGTGAAACGTCTTAACATATCCTTAGGCTATTTTCACCAATGTTTTTAAAAGTTTTAACTATGCTTTTAAGTTTTTTGGATATAATGAGCCAGCGCACAGTCCTTTAGAAGCTGAAAATAATAGCCGTCACTGCTGGACAGAAGCAGAGCGTCTAGATGGAGGACACTCTATGATGTACATTGCAAAACAGCCACACTCGGGTGGCAAGGCTTTAATTTCCAGGTAGAAAAGCCGTTCTTGAAAATGAATTTGAAAAATAATGGACGAGATCAAGTGGCAGATGTTTTTAAGTGTTTATCACCTTTGCTGACAATCATTCCACCAAATGAAGTCAAATTTACAACATTATGGTTGCTAAACCCAGTAGAATCCTTAACTTGGGGAAGGGAAGGTTATTTAGGCTGCCCAATGGAAGCCAATGGTGGGAGTCGAAAGAGTAACTATTATGAACTAAAGCATACAGCACATCCAAAATTTCCAGGGATGTATGACTCTCCTTTCCTAAATGTAATAGCATAATTGAAGACTCATTAGGTTCTCCAGACCATAAACCATTGCCTGGTTAAGGTAGGCATTTGGGAAGCTAAATGAACTCTCTGAGGCCATGAGGGTCCCATTTAGTAAATTACTACTTCAGTGTACTGCACGACACCCTTGTGGCCTGGTAGTGGATTCCAAAAGAGTTTCATTTACACACAGGGAGACTCCAGTGCTCATTAGCATAGAAGGATGCTTGCTCACATAGCCACACAGAACCAGGCCCACCAAAAAGGAGAGTGACTCAGAGAGTCAAACGTCACTGTCACAAAACAGTAGGCCCACACGATCGAGCCTGTGGTTGCCAGACCACGTAACAGGAGATTTCAGCTTAAACTTTGAGCTGCCTTCTTGTCTTGCCTGTGTCCCGACAGTATCTTCTACAGTTTTGCAGAGTCATTGGATCACTGGTTCTAAGGGGTTTTTAAGTGGGGAAGGTACATTTCAGAGGTACGTATATGGCCCCTCCTGCATGTGTGCATTCCCCTTTACCAGTGGATCAATAAAATCAAATTATTGAGGACTGAAATTTCTCTCTTTTATCCAGATACTTTTTTCTTGCTTTTTTTATGTGTTTCAACAATTTGCAATGTTTTACCAAGAGTTTGCCTTCCAGAATTCACCAAGAAGCATCCATCCACCCTTACACCCAAATTTATCTAAAAATAACACTTCTCTTTCCAACAAACCAGAAACACATGTACTTTTTTCCAAAGCCTCATCTGTGCTATGCATTCATTGTTTGGCGCCTTTCTTGGAAGAGCCATTATTGGAAGATAAGCAGTATCTTGGGGGGAGGGGCAGCGCTTCTACATTGAAAATCCTGCAGCATTGGACCATATATATCTTTGGTTCCTTTTATGGAAAATAGATTTTTTTTCTCTCATAATATATCCTCTCCATCCACTCCTCCCAGTTCTTCCCCACATCCTCTCCGATACAGATCCACCCCCTTTTCTGCCTCTGATTAGAAAACAAACAGGCTTCTAAGGATAATAATAATAATAAAAGACAAAACAACCAGAAAGAAAAGAGCCCAAGAAAGGCACAAGAACATAGGCCCACTCACCCATACACTCAAGAATTCCATAAAACAGTAAACTGGGAGTCTTAAATACAAAGGACCTATAGGATAAAAAGAGAGAATAAGTAAATATGTGTGTGTGTGTGTATATATATATATACATATTATATATAAGTAAATAAAATATATATTAAAAAATAAGATAAATTTTAAAAAGTAGAGAAAAGGCCTGCCATGACATTAAGAGAAAAGGACAGCAGTGATGCCCTTCAGTTAGTTTTCTGTTGGCCGTCTACTGCTGGACATACACCTACTCATAATGAGTAGTTTGTTTCCCCACTTAGATTCCCTTGTAGAAAACTAAGTTTTCCTTTGCAAGTGGTTTTCAGTTGGAGATTGTTTTGGGTTTAGGGGGTGGGGCATGTGTCCACTTCCCCTTCTAGCTGGTGCAGACACCTGTTCATCCAGTGAGTGCTGCCTCAGTCTCTATGAGTCCCTTTGAGCTTTGATCATGTTCATTTAGAGAACCTTGTTTCTAGGTTTCCTCCATCACCTTTGGCTCTTATATTCTTTCTGCCTCTTCTTCCACCAGGTTCCCGGAGCCCTGAGAGGAGGTACTTGATAGAGACACCCCAGTTAGGATTAAGTGTTCCAAGGTTTCTTTTTCTCTGCATAATGTCTGGCTATGGGTCTCTGTATTTGTTCCCATCTGGTGCAGGAGGAGGCTTCTCCCATGATGACTGAACAAGCCACTGATAAATGACTATAATTGAACATCATTAGGAGTCATTTTATTGCTAGTAGTTTGATTGTTTGACTATTTGCTTATTTTGTTTAGAATAGCATTATTCGATTTTACCCTGGTTCCCTGGGCTATCAGGTCTCAGATTCATGGTTACCCAAGCAGTGTAGGGTATGGGTTCCATCTCATGGAGTGGCCTAGAGGTAACTCATACATTAATTGGTTACTCCCACAAGCTATACCACTTCCCTGGCATATCTTGTAGATAGGATGCCATTGTAGAACAAAGGGTTTATTTATGGCTGGGTTGGTGTTTATATTTCTCTTTTAATAGCATAGCGAGTATATTCATGTATCAAAGACTAGAACATGGGGTGAAATCTCTGATGTAGGCACCAGCTCAATGAATTGTGTAGGTGTTGTCTTCAGCAATAGAGGCTTACTGTCAGAGAACAACCTATAGTCTTGGCAACAGCCTGGATTGTTTGGAGATTCCCATGTGACCCCTTAGGCCAATGAGTCAATTAGATGTAACCCAATCCCAGTACTGGGAGTTTCATTTGGTGACGAAAAAATGGTCACTCTGTCTCCCCCATTGTTTGGAGATTTCATTTAGATCACCTTAATGAATGTATATATTTTAGGAAGCCTCTTCTGTATCAGGTTTCCATACGGCTCCTCAAATGCACCTTATTTTAGCTGTCCCTCCCTGTATTCCTTCCCTCTTAACCTTCCTCCTTCATCTACCCTACATTAGCCTCCCATTCAAGTCCTCTATCCATCCATAACTATCTATTCTATTTCCCTTTTCCAACAAGATCTATCTGGTTCCCAATCCCTAACTCTATACCTAACCTCTGTAGCTCTTACCAACTGTAGCTTGGTTACTGTTGACACAACAGCTAATATTCACATATAAGTGAATACATACCATATTTGTCTTTCTGGGTCTGAGATAACTCATTCAGGATGACTTTTTTCTATTCAACTACTTGTGAATTTTTTTGTGTGGCGGGGGCTGCTCAAGACAGGGTTTTTCTGTATAGCCCTGGCTGTCCTGGAACTCACTCTGTAGACCAGGTTGAACACACAAAGATCTGCCTCCTTCTGACTCCCTGAGTGCTGAGATTAAAGTCATGCACCACCACTGCCTCGCTACCTGTGAATTTCATGGTGACATTATTTTTCAGTGGCTGAGTACTACTCCATTGTGTAAATGTACTACCTTTTCTTTATCCATTTTTCTGTTGAGGGACATGTAGGTTGTTCCCAATTTCTGTGTATTATGAATAGATAAGTAATTCATATGGCTTGAGCATCCTTTGGATATATGCCCAAGAGCGGTGTAGCTGGGTCTTGAGGTAAATCCATTCCAAGTTTTTTGAGAAATCGCCATATTGATTTCCATAGTGGCTACATGATGGGTGAGTATTCCTCTTACTCCACATACTTGTCAGCATGAACTGTCAATTGTGTTATTGATCTTATCCATTCTGCTAGGTATAAAATAAAGTTTCAAAGTAATTTTGATTTGCATTTTCCTGATAGCTAAGGATATTGAATAATTCTTTGTGTTTCTCTGTCATTTGTTTCCTCTTTTGAGAATTCTCTTTTTAGATCTATACCTGATATTTTAATTTGGCTATTTGTTTTTTTTTAGTTTCTAACTTTTTGAGTTCTTTTTATATTTTGAATATTATCCCTCTATCAGATGTGTAGCTGAGAAAAATCTTTTCCATTCTGTAGGCTGAATGATGGTGTCCTTAGTCATGCAGAAGCTTTTTAGTTTCATGAGGCCCTATTTATTATTGTTGATCTTAGAGCATGGGTCAATGGTGCTCTGTTCAGAAGTGTTTTCCTATGCCAATGAGTTCAAGGATGTCCCCCACTTTCTCCTCTATCATGTTCAGTGTGTCTGCTTTTATGTTGATATCTTTGATCCACTTGAGTTTTGTGCAGGTTGTTATGTATAAATCTGTTCGGATTCTTCTACATGTGCCTCTCCAGTTTGACCATCACCACTTGTTGAAGATGCTGCCCTTTTTCCAATGTGTATTTCTGGCTTCGTTATCAAAAATTAAATGTCTATAAGTGTGTGGACGTGGGTTCTCTGGAAGTGTCTGCTGGAGCTGGGAGCTGGAATAAAGCAAGGAGTTGAGGGAAGGAAGTTTGGAGGGGAAGGTCTATTGATACACTGAAGGGGGAGCAGAGAGAGCATTGAGCCCACAGCAGGTGGTCTGCTACAGACCTGGGGATGGGGCTGGGGAGTGGATTTGGAGAAGAGAAAGGAGAGGCGAAGGTCTGCCTTTAGCCTGCCTGCTTCACTGGCCATTCTTTGTTCTACAGCAAAACCTAACGCTAGCTTTCACTAAGGTTTCTTCTTGTCAGCTATTGCTCTATGGAAGGCTAAAGGAAAAACTCAAGGTTTCTTTTTTTCTGAGAATTCTGTGTCAGCACCTATGGAGTCTGAATCGGAAACATAAATGGCATTTCTGGATCTTTTTACCTAAACCTGAGCATGCACACAAGCAGTAATTTTATGATTAAAGTCTCCCCTGTATCCCTGTGAGACGAATATCATTTTACATGTCTCTCTTTAAACACTGCCTCCTAATGATAACTTATATATTCATATAAATCGCAAATGATAGCTATTTATATCAGGAGATTTTATCTTCTGCCTTGAAGCTATGCATTTGCCTAATTCCAGATGATGTGAAACATCTTTATACAGTAAATATGTTGAACTTCTCCAATGCATATTTTGATCCCCCAAAAAATGACATTTTATAAGGCCCAAGAAAAGACCTTAGTTGCAAAGAATAAATTTCCCACGCATTTCAGAAGTCTTGGTCTAAAATATTTTGAGTGTCCTTCCAGCAATGTGACTATGTTAAGAAAATCAAATAAGAATTCCTCCAGTCTTCCAGATGAAGCCCGGAAACAGGTGAGGAAGGGGACCCCCACTTCTCTCCTTTGTGTTTGTTGGGAAAATCCGCTTTGTGGGATTTGTTTGTTTGTTGTTTTAAGGGTGAACTTTTAATCTTTTATAAGAAGTACATAGAAGCATCGGGTGCCTTTCTTTGTAAATAAAAAGCTAACAAATGAATCCCTACATTACTTTTTAAAAAAAAATCAGCATTTTAGTAACCGTGTTTAAAAGTATAGTGAACAGACTGTGGGAGAATAAGAAGCTGTCATCAAAAGAAGTGACATAGGACAGGGCCAGTGTGGTGGTTAGGCAGGAGGATCACAAGTTGAGGCCATCCTGGATTTGAGAGACACCTTTTGTAATATAGATAAATAAGGGGAAATTTTGTCTACCTAGTGATCAATCTTTGCACCAGGAACTACACAAGCTACTTTGCATGTGTTTATATTCATATAGATCCATACAATCCCTTGTCAGGACGAAATCACATACCTCTATTTGATAAGTGAGTTTCATAAACAATAGCTACCCCAAATTCTAATGTTAGCTCCAAATGGGCTATGGGAAAGAAAGTGGGAGAAGTAACAGGTTTCTTGTTTTTGTTTTTGTGACAGTTTCTCTAGTATTGAAGCCTATCCTGGTACTTCCTCTGTAGACCATGCTGGTCTTACACTCACAGAGACCCACCTCTCTCTGCCTCCCTCCCAAGTGCTGGGATTAAAGGTGTGCACCACCACCACCTGGCTTGAAGTAGCAGATTTTTAAGCATAAGATTGGGGAGGGGTTATGAACAGGACAGGAATGAAGCCTAATGTTTATAAAACAGAGAGCGAAGAGTTACAGAAGCACCTTTCTTTGCCGCAGAGCTAAGCAGATGGTAAAAAGTTTTGAGGTTATCTTAAGTTTACAGCCACTGTAAAGACAAATGGAAATCACTAGGGAGTTTTAATCATGAGAGGAAGTTGATTAAATGCGACATCTACGGGGTGGCTCTGGCTAGCGACAGAATGAACTAGATGGCAGTAAGACATAATGACAGTGAGGCAATTTTTTAAGAGCTTTAAGTCAGTGCAAGGATAAGGGTGGCCTAAATCAAGACAGGAGCAGCAGCAATGAAGAGAAATCAAGGGGTTCAAGAGGTATTTAAAAGCTATCATGCATGAAATTTTTGTTTGGAATTGGTTATAGGAAACTAGGAGGAAAGAAATACGGTGGATAACTCTTACTGCCTTGCTCATGAAGCTTAACATTCTTAATGATTCGGAAGAGTGCAATGGGGGAACATCCACAGAATGAGGAGGACAATGGGGGAAAATGATGAGTTCAGCTACACGGATGCTGATGTTGAGGCTTCTAACAAAAACGCATCCAACAGGAGATATCAAGAGATCTGAATGTATTGGCATGAGGAACAGATGAGAGGCACACTTGAGGGTAAATCAGCATCTAAATGGTTCTTGAGGCCGTGAAAATAAATGAGAATGCCTGACATCCTGTGTAGTGCAAGAACATCCGAGCGCCTAGGAGACAGCCCTGAAGAGCACTGAAGCTTAAGTGCCACAAACTGGAGAAAGGGAAAGATCAAACAAGAAAAAAAAAGGTGTAGGAGAAAAGAAAAACTAGTAATTATTGCACCAGAAGCCAAGGAATATAATGTTTCAGGAAGAAAGATCTGATTAAATAAAGCAAAATGTCCGCTAAGATTAACAATCTTTTGACTGATTTTTTTCCACTGCATTTAATAAAATCTAAAGCTTGTTAGATTCAGTCTGGGTGTAGTGAGAGACACAGGGAAGAGAGTTTTATTGTGGATTCAGCAATAGCGAATAGGGAAAAAAATAGATACTACATTTATAACTAACCCTTCAAGAATTTTGGAAAGAATAGGTGTATGATGACAGCTGAAATATAACACAGGTTTGAAACAAAGAGTTTGGGGAAAAAAATAAAAATTAAAAAAATTAAAAAAGAGTTTGGGGAGGGGGTGTTTGCAGTATTTTATCTGGGTATAAAAGCTTGGGACACCATAATGGACAAAGAATATTATAGAAAAGGGGAATAAAACACAGTGAGATGTGGCAGTTTCCTGTGTGAACCTAACTGGGCCACAGAAGCCCGGGTATTTATTTAAACACTATTCTTGAGTTTTATACTCATAAAAATCTTTGAATAAAAGACTTTCATAAAATGTCTTTAAATAAATTTATCATCATTTGATTGGAATAAAGTAGATTGCTCACTCTGACATGAGGGTCCTCATCCCATCAGCTGAAGTCTTAATAGAATAAGGCTGACCCTCTCCTCAGTAAGAGAGAATTCCTCCTGCCTGACTGCTTTTTAACTGGGCATCAGGTTTGCTGAGTTTTGTTGTTATTGGAACTCACTCTGAAACACTGGGAGGAAGCAGGGTTTGCTGAGGTCAGGAGTTAACTGGACCCACACAAGCCAGCTTTAAGATTTTATGAGGTGTTGTCAGCTGACTTTGCACACAGGCAAGTATAATAATGAATTCATCCAACGCTAATATTTTACAATGAATAAGAACTTGTATAGTCCATAATAATAAACTTAAAGACAGTCAGTTACTTGAGTATCTCAATAGATACAGGATAAACATTTGACGAAGTTCAACTTGACTTTATGATAAAAGGCCTAAAGAAACTAGTAAAAGATAGCCTATACCTCTACATAACAAAGGCTATGACAAACTTATAGCCAACATTATACTAAATGGGGAAGAACTAAGATAATTTCTCCTAAAATCTGGCGTGAGGCAAGGTTCCTTGCTTCTCTAATTTTATTCAATATAGTGCTCAAAATCTGAGCTAGAGTAATAGATGGCAAGAATATTAAAAGAATAAAATTAAAAGGAAGAGGTTAAACTACCCTATTTGCTAGGGACATGAACTTCTGCATCTAATAAAAACTTTAAATAAGGCAGGAGAATATAAAATCAACATATAAAACCCAGGACCTTTTATATATGTCAATGGTTAGCTTGCTAAGAAAGAATCAGAAAAAGTATCTCATTCACAAATAGTCTCAAAAGGAATAAAATATATAGGAAGAGAGCTAGCCAATGAAACCTGTAAGAAATCAACCGCTGGAAAGAGCTTCCTTGCTCCTGCATTGACAGAATTCATGTTGTATAAGTGGCTAAACTACCAGAAGAAATATACAGATTCAATGTAATTGCCATTGAGATCCACAGAAAGAAAGAACATATAGTATTTGTCTTCAGAGAGCCTGGGCTATCCCCCTTGATATAATATTTTCCAGATCCACCATTGTACCAGCAAATTCACTGATTTTACTTTTCTTTATGGCTGGATAAAATTCAGTTGTATATGTGTCTCATGTTTTATTATCTGTTCATCAGTTGATAGACATCCAAACTGATTGCATTTCCTTGTTATTGTGAAAAGAGCATCCATGAACACACATGTACATGTTTTTCTGGCAGGGCACAGAGTCCTTTGAGTGTAAGGTGGAATCTCGAAGTAATTTTACTATATTTATGTATATATATCTAAAAAGTCATGAGAATATGTCCATCACTTACTAATCTAGACAGGATAGCAAGAGGAGCTGGGAAAATAAGGCCAGGATTCCAAAGAAACTTTTCCTAAGTCCTTATCTCCTCTGTTCAGTGACATGATTACTGTCCCCAGCGCAAATCATTCTAATAGGTTCACAAATACAGTGAGAAAACAGAGAATGGCATTGATTGTGGCTGGCGGGAATCTGGGAAAGCCTAGATGGAAGGAGAGCAGCAGTAGTTTTAAGGAATGTCACAGTGCAAGCTTAGAATAGATGTGCTGGCATTGGATCTGTATGGGAAATGGCAGATGGACAAAAAAAATTTTTTTTCCAGCACAGCAAAGGTTTTATCTTATTGAAGGTGGAAAAATCCCAAGAAGGAGTGAAGGACAGTAGGAGAAGGAAACAAACACTGTTGAGAAAAGATGAAAAATGGACAGGGCATTTTTATTGAAAAGAGCTCTGGATTTTACCACTTGCCAGTGAACTACACAGCGTGCTACAGGCAACTCAGGGATGGTAAGAGTAAGAGAAATATGAATATATGAACGTAATAACAGTTAGTTTAAAAAGAGAGGCCCTGAATCAAAAAGAGAGCAGGGAGGGGCATATGGGAGAGTTTGGAGGAAGGAGAGAGAGGCCCTGAATCAAAAGGAGAGCAGGGAGGGGCATATGAGAGAGTTTGGAGGAAGGAGAGAGAAGAGAGAAATGTTGCGATTAAATTACAAGCACAGAAAGGAAAAAATTCAAAAATAAAAATAAAAAGGAGAATGATACCTTCAGTCCTGTTTTTATTCTCAAAGATTGTTTAGATTATAGAGGATGTTCTGTGCTTCCATGTGAATTTTAAGACTTATTTTGAATCTCTTTGTAGATAACGAGTGTAAGTTAACAACTTTATTTTTCCCTGAATTTCCATGCCTAGAAAGACCGTTTACATACAGCTTATACTTCTAGAATAATATTTTCTTTTTTCTTCATTTTCTGAAAATCTAGATCACTCTCTTTCACAACCAAAAAAGAATATTGAAATTTCAACTGTGCCCAGCGAGGATACATAACTGAGTCTCAGTGATTAGCAAACTTTTGCCACTAACCGTGAGTCCCATCTAGGGAGAAGGATGAAGAGCCAGCATAGCAAGATCATTCTCAGTGAAAAATGAGAGAGGAACAAGCATACCACAGAGCAGAAGAGGCTTAAAGAAACACAAGCTTGCACTTCTAAATAAGCTCAATTGAATGTCTTCACTGTTTTTATAATTCCCACCTGACAAATCTCTCCATTGGATCATTAGGATGTTACTTTTCAGCAATGACAATAAGAACAACAAAAACTTTAAGAGTAAAATTCAAAACAAACAAAAAGAAGTCTCTAGTCATGGCTGCCTTTGATAAGACAATGATGAAGTGGATGAGATTAAAGGTGTGTATGTGTCTGTGTGTGTCCATGTGCACCCGCGTGTGTGTACAATGTATATATATTTGTAAATAAGGTTTCAATTACCTTTTCAGAAAAAAGTTCGTAATTTTAATTTATTTATCAAAAGTGTGATTGTTACCATTTAATATCTATTCTATTGCCTGTATTCAGCAATTTTATTTTATGAAAGCAAACAACTTCGTGATCATATTCTCTCCCCAGCATCCCACAGAACTTTCTAGATGCTCTCAACTTACATCACTGTTGCACTTAACAAAAAGGAATAATATTGTGGTACGGTTTTGAATAATTTATAAAGGTCTCATGATGTGTTTCAGGACACTTCTCAGCATGTGCTTTGAATGCACTATTTAAATATCTCTCTTTAAACACCTTACCTTCCTCCATCTCTCTATTTATCTAAAGTTCATCCACAGAATTCTGCCAGCAATTATCCCATGACTGTGGTATTTTGTTACCTAAACAGAAGTCACAAAAGCAAAGAATAGTATTTTTATTCCACACACTAATATGTATTATTCACTGGCTTCATTTGCAGTTTGAGCTACAGATATTAGATGAAGCCATCTACCAATATGACTACCATACATTGCTCTGATGCCTTTTATCTACACCAGGAGGTGTGGTTGTTGAAATTTTAGCCAAAAGTGTATGTGTGACTTCTGGAATCATGACTTTATGATATAAGTGTGTCAGGTGGCTAATTCTCTAACAGTATCGTATAACAGCAACCATCAATTCCCTCCTGTATAGATTTTTATTGAGAAGCTTTAGGCCAAATAAAATCAAGATAAAAAATAATCATATACTCTCAAATCACATGTCACCAGAGAGCTGAGTCTTAGAGGTTTTAAAAAATGGCCTGCGTTTCCAGCAAGGAGCTTTTGCAACTTAGAGGAAAGAGTTGGGAAAATAAAAAGGATAAAAATAGATTATATTGGAACAAAGCAAACAAAGGAAAACATAGACTGATAAAATGGTTTTAAATGCACATTAGCCATTAGTTTTGAATAGCATAGAATTTAATGTTTCATTGATAAACTTTACTAGAGGTCTTCAGAGCCTGAGTGTAGGGTATATTTGTAATTCATTGGGCAGTGAATTCTAATATATTCTGACTTTTACTCCCACTCTCCTCCCTATGTCTTAAATATATATGTATGTATTTCTATAACACATAGGCAAGACTAACTCTAAGGAAATGTATGCCTTTGTAGTGGTATCCAGGAATATGCACAGAAAGGAAAATAAGCTGTGTGACATGGGCAAAGGACTGACCAACAACGTGACATAAATTTTTCATTGTTCTCCTATATGAGAGACTCTGACTAGGTAAGCAACTCAACCATGCCAGAGTCAACATCCAAAGATATAAACAGAACGAGGGTGCTCACACACAGCAAAAGCAAAACCCATAAACATGCATTATCGCTATGTGTTCAGATAATCTGTGAGGAGTCATTTAGGATGACAAACCCCTAGGCTGAGCAACCAGGAGAACTGTCCCATAAGTCAGTGTTAAACATCCATTCAGCATATATATTCCCATTCTGTGGCTAGAAGCACACTCTGTAGAATATGCAATATTGAGTAAAATGAGCAAAGCCTCCGGGTTTGCAAAATGTACTTTCAGTGTGGGAGCCATATGACAAATACTGTTTATAATTTATAGAAATAGATGGGGGTGTCGTACCTAGTCCCTGAAAATGGCCGCCTGTAGTCCACTCCTCCATTAAGAAATGTGCACTCTGTTTTCCTCCTCGAATACAGGCTAACCTGATGACTTCCTAGACTAACATTACTGATGAGCTCCAGGCCTTGCAGAAAAAGGAAGAGGAGGAAGAGGAGAAGGGGAGAAGAAAGGAAGGAAGGAAGGAAGGAAGGAAGGAAGGAAGGAAGGAAGGAAGGAAGGAAGGAAGG
>NC_022009.1:213488-220328 GCF_000317375.1 Microtus ochrogaster | reverse complement strand
GTGCGTGAGAGAGAGAGAGAGAGAGAGAGAGAGAGAGAGAGAGAGAGAGAGAGAGAGAGAGAAACCACAGCAGCTGCAACTATGTTGAGCCTCTAGAACTGGAAGGGTTTCCAGGCTACCCTTCTCCATGTGGTGGCTACTTTGAAATGTGTAAATATGATCAAGAGGATGGTAGGAGTTAGCAGCAAGGATCACTCTCCTGAGTTCCCACCTGCATGCAGACAGGTGAGAGACCTCAACTGAAGCCTTATACAGAATAAGATTTCCCATACCATACCAGGAGGAACATACATTGCTGCTATTTTAAACCATTAAATGTATGGGATCTTTAGGTAGTGCTACAAATGACTAAAACGTCAGGGAGGAAAGAAGTATCTTGGAAATTATACAAGTGGAAAACCTGTTGTTCTCCATATCTTTTCTGGGGCTAGAACAAGAAGGAAAGATTTAAAGAGTATAAAGAGAGGAGCAGTTGTGTTGGGTGAGAAACAGCTATGGGAAGCAGAACTAATCCTACGGGCTACTGGAAAGTAGCGTGTTGCTGTCAAGAGGTAAAGAATGTTCTTGCTGATCCAGTTAACAGTCCTTAACCCTGGAGCTGCATATGAGAAAATTCATCCACTTGCCTCAGCCACGTCTGGGTCTGACAGACGATGAAGCCTAGCTCTCAGGCCTAACCAGTGAGACTGAAATGGATGGGACCTTGCGGGTCATTAGAAGGTGTGTTGGTGTGGTTTTCCCATGTGGTGTAGCTGTTTGCTCTGAATTGAAACAGTCCTTTTGAAGGAAGAAGGCTCCTAAGACTCTGGAAGCTGACAAAACTTACAAGGGCCATGTAGTTACAAGAAGATTCATAGGGCCTCTCCCAGGGGTAAATCAAAGTGTTAAACAGCTGCTTCAGGAGGGGGAGGTGGCTTGCAGGCTGTGTGAGGTAATAAAGCTCTTCTCTGGCACTGTGAGCTGCTGTGAGATTTTTCAGTGATGCAGGCCTTCGGGCCATTTGTGCTCCTATATGCGGGTGACAGGGATATGAGGCCATATCATATCAGAGAGCAGCCTGAGGAAGACTTCAGTTAACCATAAGTTTGGCTATTCTTTTTTCCTACACTAACACTGCTCCTGGCCACCCACTGGCTAAGGAGACATTAGCTGTGTGTGTAAGCAAAGGCCTCCCAGGGACTGTCTTCTTCAAACACTCTTGCCTTTGATGTAAGGGAAGCCCAACTGTTCCCCTGGAGAGAGAACTAAATGGAATAAGGCCTAGAGGAAGAACCACCATGTAGAGATCATGTAGAGAGAGAAAGACCATGTAGAGAGCTAAGATGTACCAACAGAAATTCCAGGCAAATGTCTTCATCATCAGGTGAGAAAGAAGCAGAAACTTAACCTACAAAAATGTCAAATATAACAGTTAGGGGTACTCAAGCTGCTGACTTTCATGGTTTCTATCATGCAATCCTGAATGGATATGGGAGGCAGGTGATAAATAAGGCTTCCTTAAGAAGAAAGATCAAGAAGTTAAGAAAGTAACCTTGTAGGGTGGCAAGATGTCTCAGAAAGTCATGGTCCTTACAGTGGCAAGCCCAATGACTATAGTCCCGAGCTCAGCACCAATTCCTATCAGTGTGGTGGTTGAAATGAGAATGTCACCCAACAACACCAACCCTTGTATCCAAACACTTCATCTCCAGTTGGTGGTGCGGTCATGGTAGGATTAGGAGGTGTGGCCTTGCTAAAGGGCTGTGCTGCTGGAGATGGCAGTTCCACCCAGCCTCCAGTTCCTTCTGACTTGGTGTTTACAGTAGAAGATCCCACCTCTCAGCGCCCTACTCCCGCCATCGCTCCTACACTTGCTACCGTGTCCCACCACCATTTCAGACGCCCTCTGGACCCAGACACTGATTCTTCTTTCTGGAGGTTGCCATTGCCATGGGGTTTAATCACAGAAACAGAAAAATAACTAATAGAGCTGACCTCTGACCTCCATACTCACTGTGTTGTAGCATGCACACACGTATACTCTCTGTCACACACATACACACACTTACTCACAAATAATGATAGCAATAATGAATAAAGTAAAAAAATTAGTTTTCTTTTGTTGTTGTTGCTTTGGTTTTTGTATTTTGGGGTTTTTTTGTTTTATTTTGTTCGCATTTTTTATTTTTGTTTTATGAGACAGGGTTTCTTTGCAACTGCCCTGGCGGTCCTGGAACTCACTCTGTAGATCAGGCTGGCCTCAAACTCACAGAGATCCATATATCTCTGCCTCCCAAGTGCTGATATTAAAGGTATAGGGTTAAAGATATAACAAAAAATACCTTTTGTCACCACCACCACCTGGCAAAAGATAATTTTCTTAAAAAGGACCCAGCAAGATGATTCATTGAGTAAAGGTATTTGTTCCCAGCCCTGACAACCTGAGGTTAATTCCTGGAACACAAATAGTGGAAAGAAGGAATCTGATGGAGGAAGGTTATTGGTTAAACCTATGGTCTCATAGGTTAAAAACATAGGTGGGAGGAGTAAACAGAACAGAATGCTGGGAGGAAGAGGAAGTGAGCTCAGAGGCCATGCTCCCCTCTCCCGGGCAGACGCATGAAGCTCAGACCCAGGATGGACGTAGGCTAGAATCTTTCCTGGTAAGACTGATGCTACACAGATTACTAGAGATGGGTTGATCAGGATATGAGAATTAGCCTGTAAAGGCTAGAGTTAATGGGCCAAGCAGTGTTTAAAAGAATACAGTTTGTGCGTTGTTATTTTGGGTAAAGCTAGCCGGTGGCGGGAGCTGGGTGGCAGAATGCAGCCCCTCAGCTCCCACAACAGGAATCAACTCTCACAAGCTGGTTTTTAACCTCCACATGTGCACCAGGGCACATGCACACACACACACACACACACACACACACACAAATATAAAAAGCAGAAGCCGTATCTACGTACACACCTGAAAACATCAATAAAAAGAAGAGTACTGAAGGTGAAAAAGAAGCCAAGCTTACACATACCTGGAGAGAGAACAGCCAAGGGCAAGGAAGCAGCAAGCACAAAGCCCCTCAAGTGGGCCTGGGCCTGGCATATTGAAGGAACTTGAGGGACACCAGTGGCACTACAGTCTGAGAGAAGGAGAGAAGGTTAAGAGGAGAAGTCAGTAGCTACAGGGGCCAGAGCAGGGCAAGTGTGTAAAGCCAGAAGCAGAGGCGGTGAGAAAGCCACTGGAGAGCGCAATGCATTTGTCAAAGTCACCCGGCCATTACCTATTCCGCCTCAATGTGTTAGGGTCATGGTGCTGGACGTTCAGCAATGACAGGGACTTTTGTTTGTGAAGTGGGAAGGTGGGGGAGGACAGGAGAGAAACACAACCACAAATAACCCAAGGGAGGATGCAGGGACCACAACCACAAAGAACCCAAGGGAGGATGCAGGGAGACTTCTTTCGGCTAGCCCTGGCTGTTAGGAAAAACAACAACAAAAAGCCTCCCACCCCCTCTAAGCTGAGATGTTCTTTTGTCTCTTCTCAGCTTCTCTTCAGGCCCATTTGCCACAACATTGCATTCCTGTGTATAGCACCCGCATGAGAAAGTCCGCTGCTCCTTTAAGCGATTTAATTTCCTAAAAGCTTTCTCCATACACACCAAGGCGCTCCCTGAGCCTTGCCCACATATTCGCAGATCTTGCCAGGCTGCCGCAGTCTGTGCTCTAAGTGTGTGTCAATATATTTACAGAAAAACACTGTTAAATTTAAAAAGAACCTCTTCGAAAAGACACCATGTACTTCCCAAATATAGCACTTTACAGATTGGGGTTCGGGAGCAATCGACTCACCACCTGCATCACAGTCCCCACCACCGGACTAAATGACAAAGCGGCGGCGAACAAGAAGGCTCAGAGCAAACGCCATTGCCGCTTTAAAGCAACGTTCGCGGAGCAATTGTCTGTGAGAGCGGTGCCACACACGTCAAAGTCCAGTTGGCACACAAATGATGACATAAAACGGGAGGATTCTGTGGGGCCTTGATGAGAGGCATTCCTAAAGAGAAACGCAAACGGTGATCCGGCAGGGCGGTGCTGGGCGGAGGGCTGTAAATCACAACTGGTCAACCAACCCATCAGCTTACACTGACTCGGTCCTGTCTTCCAGTTCTGGGTTGACTGCGCATGAAATAGCAGTTCCATAGACCTTCCTGCTAAACACATTGGGTTTGCAGGCCGGAAACAAAAGTGATCTCTTCCACCACAGTAAAATCCCCTATAGCTGTCCTTCATAGGCTGATTAAGATGGAAAACCTCAAACCACTTCACTGCTGTCTCTCCTGACAAAGAAAGCAAATGGTCATTCCCATCCTGTTCCATTTCTTAAGTTCTAACTAATTAGCTATTTCAAGTCCCAGCTACCTGATACTTGATGGTTAGCCTGAGTCTCTCTCCTGCTAGCAGCTCCCAATTTTTTTTTTTCAATTGGGCTCACAGGAAACAAAAATAAGTATTTCCTATTTCTCCTAATGCTTTACACAGTGCCTGTTAAATCATTCTTACACTGACTATCTTATTTTTCATTTTAAATCACTCACTTCCAAAGCCCTATAGACTAACATAAGAGATGCAATTCTGGTTTTAAGACAAATGACAAGATGCCTCTGCATCCTCTCTCCGGCCCCAGATTTGAGATTTCAAGTCTGAGGCAATAACTCCTGAAGACTCCAGTAAGTTGCTCCTCTGCTTAGCTGAAGGACTAAGACAGAGGGTCTTAAGTGTGTGTCTTTATTCACAAATAATCATTTAGTGTCCAGATTCAAGTCCTAGGGTCCTACTCCAAGCTTCTTAGCTTGGGCTTCCTAGACGTGTGGCCAGAATGCTTGGACAAGCATCCCAACTTGACGTGAATAAATGGGAGTTTTAGGAGCTCTGCTCCAGGGGGTGGCCCTCTGTTGTCCTGTGAGAATCTGATGAACTCAGCAAATTCTGCAGCCCCGGACAATGATGAGGACAAGGAGAACAATATGGATACCTCTGTCTGTGCCTCTCGGGAAGCTGATCAAGGTCTATCAAAGTACACTCCCCCACCCCCAGCACGGTATCTGGACCCATATGAGAGCCTATCATACTAATCTGTTTGGCACTTCTAAAAAACCTGGAGTGGAAAACAGCACAAACTGTTGCCTGCTCTGCTCTATTTTATTCTGCCAAGAAGAATTGTTGACAATTTATGTCTTTTATCTCAACCTCAAAATGAAGTGTGTTTCTTCTTATCCAATTCACATAAGTGCTATGAAGCTGAAATTGCTTTAAGAGCATTAGAAGAAGGATATCATATAAATGCAAATAACAGGAGGTTTTGATAAAAAGAATAGTCACATCCAAGTACACGGTACTACAGTATCCAAATGAACAGCTTGAGGTTTCCCGGCTACTGTCATTCAAGATAAATCAGAAAATGTGGGCTAGAGAATGAATCTTCTGGAATTATTTGCACTTGAACTGCAGCCCTGTGTTCCTTATGCTGTCGTGTAATAGTCACCCAGAGAGTCAAATGGATCCTCCAGAAACCTCAACAATAATAAGTCCTCTAAGGCTGCTGCCTGCACCCAACAAGGACACAGGGGTGACATCACTGGTGCATAAACGCTCTCCAACTTCCTGTTCAGCCTCTGGAAGGAATGTGCTGCAGCTTTTAAACACTTAGCACAATTATCTGCATATTGCAATATCTGGCATTTACCATTTTAACTTTTCACGTTCTCATGACTACTATGCTCCCTGCTCCATTCTAATTGGTCAGTCTAAGGAGATGCTATTCAAAATGATAACCATCTAAAAAGATGCAGATGTTTTTCTGGACACTTCTTCACTTCAAATGATGGGTCAGCAATCATTCACATACCTCCTCTGAAATTTTCTCTGAACCTGATATGGTTTGTCCTATAACTGACCACAGCACTCTGGGTTACTACTAATTGGAAAGGTTTCTAGAGAAAGTGTTCACACAACCAATGAGTGCCTTGGGACATTTGTGTAGCATTTTACTAAGTCTGTACAAGACATAAACAAAAGTCAAGGAGATACCCAATGTTGAGAGCCACTCCCCTTCAGAACAGCAACCTCCATGGCTTTCTGCCTGAGTTCCAGAGTATATAATCTGAGATCTTAAACAGTTATACAGTACAGAATTGGATTACTGGTCATGCATGATGCAGCCGGAACCTTACCATGCTTAATATACATTTTATTCTTTTTGTAGCTAGTGTCTTCATAAGTCATATGTAAGTATTTTGTTTGAAGAGACAGGTAAGTAGAACTGTTTGGTTTTTTTTTTTCTTTCAGAAAACTCATAAAGTGACACATAGTCTTTGTGAATTTAAGCAGAAGACATTGACCAAACACGGAAGTTGAGCCCTGTGCCAAACCCATCTAAAGGAAATGGGAAAGAATGACCATGCATGTGAATGAAAACCAGATGCCATAAATCCCACCAGTATATTACCCTGCTTGCCTCCATAACTCCCTGTAGGAGGAACATGAAGCCGAGCCTGAGAGCCTGCCAGGCCCAAGATTATGCCCAGTGTTAAATACCATTTTAATGAGGAAAATGGGGACCATTTTGTTACTTCAATCTCTTTCTGCCATGGTAGACAAAAGCTTCTAGATAGCCTAGCATTTATCTAAACCAAAAATCTCATGACCACAGCAGGGTACACTATCAAAAAAAGAAAACTAAAGATTCATATTTGAACTACTTTTCTTATATCGCAGATCACAAATTTTGAACGGACAGATGATATCTATCTAAGGGGAAGACTCGCAAAGCTAAGGAGTTACAAATTTTTTTTTTTTTATTAA
>NC_022009.1:210170-213048 GCF_000317375.1 Microtus ochrogaster | reverse complement strand
GCCAGATGAAGGTTCTATGGTGATATGCAAAATATTCATCAGTATGGCTATAGGATAGGATCATTTCAGGTTCCCTATCTTCAGCTGCCCCAGGAACTAACTGGAGACCTCTCCTTAGGAGTTACAAATTTTAATCATGTGGAGTAGACCTAACAGAGACTTAGAACCAGATCAAAAATCTACATTCTATTATTACATCACTACAATTCTTCCATCCAAATACCGTGAAAAATACTACATCTGCACATGATATTTGCAGTGAATGCTAGAACTTTCTTTGAAACTGCTTATTATCTTGCCTTTTTAGAACAACAGATTCTTGCCAACACTCAAGTCTCCCAGTTTACGAGGACAGAAAAGTTGAATTCATGACAAGACTATGAAATCTCCCCCTTTCATGCTCAAAATTATTTCTAATGTTGTCCATGTATGAAAATGAAGCTAAAAAGCAGTCAGCAGTGGCTCCTTCTCCACCTGATACGTGTAAAGTCCATTTCTCATCAGCGGCTCTTGGACGAGCCTGCCTCTGATTGCAGCCCCACTTTCCTCATCACAGTCTGATGGATATTTTCGCTCAAAATAAGCTGCCCTTTGCTGATTGCTGCAGGCTGCTCGGTCTGTCAATTGGGAAAATACAGCATTTCGCAGGCAGGCCGCATAGCTTATTGTAATCTGAATCAGATGCAAACATACTCCAGAGAGATGCCAGCTCCAGCTCTTGGCTCTGTTTGCTCCACAGCAATGTTCACTGCGCTGGTGGAGTGTCCTTAGAACAAAATGCAGTGAGTTAGAGATCAAATCGCTCAACCCGGTTGAGTTACTATCTTCCCCTCAGTCGGAGACTAAGCCTCTCATTTTTCCTGAAAGAAGAGCAAAGGCAGCCTGCACTGCCTTTTAAAATACAAAGAGGCAGAATCTGACATTTTTGATGAGAATACAGAAAACTAGAGACTACAGATTTTCATCCCTGAGAGGAACTCTAAATGCCATGGGCTTCCTACTTGTCAATCAAAAGGATGTTGGTTAAAAGGATGACTGTGTATGTCATGAAATACTGAGAGTTGGATGGTTAAACAGAAGACCCTGAGATGCTTCATAGGCGCTGCTTCTGGAAAGGGAATGAAGAATCTAATAATCGCTTAACTGTAACTATATGGCATCCAAATGCATGTGCACTGGAGGGCCATTTTAAACTCCTATTCCAACTTTAGAAAGGCCTAGCATTTGTTATTAATTAAGACGAGATTCTCATAAACAAGACAAACCCCAAAGGGAACAACAAATTCTCAGAAAAGACAGGGAATGCATGTCTCTTAGTAGATAAGAAACCTGGAGCTCAACAACCCATAGCTGGAGTCATAAATACCAGCATCATCTTGGAATCCAACTTTCATCTCTCTTCTCTCATCCAGTCATAGAGCAACATTCTCAAAACTTTCTTGGGTTTTTGGTGGCTGCTAAACCCTGGTTATTATTCCCATGTTTCAAGACATCAAGATTGGAGAAAGGAAGAAAACATTGGCACCTCCTTTTAAAGGGACTTCCAAGCAGTCCCACCAGCCACTTCCTTTTATATCTATAGGTGAAAACTTGATCATCTGTCTATATCTAATAAAGCAAGAAACAATCAAAAACGGTACTCAAAATCACAAGAAGCCCAGCAAAATGTGACATTGTACTTACTAGAAACTAGTACTGTCTACCAGAGCCCTACACTCCTACACCAATATCTGCCCAGACATAGTTTGCAAATGACCTTGCACAAGTCATTTAAATCTCTGTGCACTTTGATTTTCTCAACTCTGGAAGTAACACCCATATTAATCAGTATGACATATTCATTGCACAATATAGGTATACTTATAAATACACAAGGAAAACTATCATACTGCGTATGACCAACACAGTTTCTGTCAATTTCTGTAAAACAAAAAAATTCCTCAACTCTAAAAGACCTATCTGTGCAGTAAAAGCTTGAAGACAGGTGGCCAGTGTAGAGGACATGTAGGCCACCAGTTGATAGCAGCCTCCTCCTATGCACTAACAGAAGCCATGCCACCTCCCGAGCCTGTCATGCTACCACCCCCCACCTCCTAAGGGATCACACTAGGTTGGCTCTCCTGTCACCTAATCTAATACTGGCTTCCCTAACCTTTCAGTACCATTCCCCATATTCTAGTCTGAGCTAAAGAAACCTTGACAGGCCTGATAACAGGACTCACGGTGGATGTGGTAATGAGGAGGCTGATTATATAAGAAGAACAAGAGGAATGAAAACAAGTGTGTTATGGTCAATACTGACTGTCAGCTTGACAGGATCCAGTGTCACTAATGCAGAGGGTGAGCACAAAGAAGCACATAAAAATGGACCGTAGGGAGTGTTTGTTTCTTCCAAAAGGACTAAATAGTTTTCTTTAGTTCTGTTTCCCAAAGACAGCGGCTTTTTAGGTTTCTAACAGTTTCTACTGTCTACAGAGCTAAAAGTGCATCTAAATTACCCATTATGTGTCCTGCCGGCACTGCAGCAGGACCCAGTGAGAGTCTCCAAGTGATGTTGGCTCACTTCTCACCACTGTGAGTCAGATGTAAACTAACTGCTGCTGATAATTCTGTGTGCTGTGGGGAGATCGGGAGCTTGCTCATCGGTTCCTGCTCCCACAACCCAGATTTGAAATGGAAGGTTTGGGATGTGCAATGTTTACGAGAGATGGACAACTATAAATGGAAGGAATAGAAGCAAGCCTGGATGAAGTCAGATTGCAAATCAGGCAACACAAAGCTAACAGAGAGTTCTGGAGCAAATATAACCTAATGAGATTTTTTTTTTTGGTTTTTCTAGACAGGGTTTCTCTGTGGTTTTGGAGCCTGTCCTGGAACT
>NC_022009.1:191942-210070 GCF_000317375.1 Microtus ochrogaster | reverse complement strand
TGTAGACCAGGCTGGTCTCGAACTCACAGAGATCCGCCTGCCTCTGCCTCCCGAGTGCTGGGATTAAAGGCGTGCGCCACCACTGTCCGGCCCTAATGAGATTTTTTACATACAGGCTGAGATGCCCTGACTGCTACGGAGTTCGAGAATAAGTACTATTTAAAGGAACTTCCATTTTCAGACTGAGATACCTTGGTGTATATGAAGTTACAGAGCAAGCATTATCTAAGGGAAGTTACATCTTCAGGCTGAGATGCCCATATCTATAAAGAGTTATGGAGCCAGTGTTACCTAAAGGAAAATCCATCTCTAAGCTGAGGTACTCTGTTCTCTGAAAGTCCTAGAAGGAATACTGTCTAAAGTAATGGTCACCTCCAAGGTGAGCAGCCCTGGTTTCCAACGGCTTTTTATCTCATGTCGGTTGTGATCTGATGACCTCAGGTGAGCTCCACACTGCAGTCATAACTGTGCAGCAAGATCTACTTTGAAAGGGCAATAGACTTATACATGTCTGCCATAGGAGACATCATCAAAGTATTTCTGTTTTCCAGGTTCTGTTGTTCATACATTGACTTCTTATCATAAGTAGAGTTGACACAAAAATCGCTGTATTTCACTCCTGGACTCAAACATCACAGACTAGCTGTTTAACTGATAGCAGGCTTGAAATGCTATATAAACAACTCAATTAAGATCAGGAAGATTGGAAAGTCAGCCCTATTCTATCAGCCTTCTTGGTATAAAGATCAATGTATACAAGTAAGGATTTTTCAATTAAAAAAAGATTAGAATGTACTTCATAATCAATCGTGAGAAGTCTAAATGTAAGAACTGGGGAGGAAAAGGATGCTTTAGCAGCTTTCCAATATTTTCTAAGTCTTGCTTTGCTGGGGAATAAAGTGTTTTAGTACATGCTTTCCAATTTTCAGTTCTACTGAGATACTGGCATTTTCTACTTAAAATGCTCAGTGATAAGTTCGATTTCCCAAATTCTCAAGATAATCTTTCAACCACTGTTTGTGTCTTTCCATGGGGATAGCATCTGAAAAACAAACAAAAAAAATGCCAGGAACCCTTCTATATTCCACACTCCTAAAGAAGCACAATATACCAGAAAGATTTTATATATAGAAATAAAATCATCCTTTTATCACAAATAAGACTTAATCCAACGTGTTACCAAGTAACATGTAACTATCCAGCTACAGTCTAAAATACAGATCAACCTCTCACCAAATCGATTTCTGTTTGCAACAGAGACTGTTACAGAAAACCACAATCAAAATGCAGATAACAAGAGACCCTGTGGTGCTGAGTCCCAACACAATTCTTGCACCTGAGATTCAGGTTTAATTGCAAAAGAGGGAAGAAAGATTGAAGAGCCTCAGAAACAGGAAGTTGGCTGTGTCTCCTCAAGTTATCGGAGACTTCAGCCATGAAGTCTCATCAACATGGCTGCCTAAACAAGACCTGAACAATGGTGATATTAGTAGACATGCTAACATGGAAAGGGAAAGCTTATGGGGCCCCATAGATGAGCTAAGCGAGTTGTACTTATATACCTAGGAATGTGTGTGTCTGTGCACGAGTGCACGCGCGTGTGTGCATGCACGCAACAACAATTAAGTAAAAATGGCTGTGAATTTGAGAGATCAAGGCAGTGTGCATAAGAGGGATTTGAGGGAGAAAAGGGAATGGTAAAATTATCTAATTATAATTTCTGAAAATAAATATTATTATAAAATTAAAAGGATAGTACATATCAAGCCCAAATTATAGTTAATTTTGAATTGAAAAAGAAGTACTACTACACTTTCCTAAACCAGTATAATCACTAATTAAAATCTAAATGCTTATCCTTGTTCCTGCAGATAAGTGAAGCTCACAACCCTCATCAAAGAAGTTTCTTCACACAATACAAAGAGGCCATTACAGAGACTCACAACTGACCAAATGCAGAGAAGAGCTAACCTGGAGCTAACAAACCCCAACTGGTCTATCTGCAACATGATCTCTACACCAAGGTTCAAAGAGACAGAACACTGGGGTGTCTTCCAAGAATTTGTGTCTACTAGAAAGATCAACAATATGACTGCCTAAACAAGACCTGAACAAGAACAACACTACCTGAAATGCCAACGTAGATGAGGGAAAATGTACAAGTCCCTACCCATAGATGGAGAGTTTCAGGCAATTAAAAACTGTTGAGAGAGGAAACTGATCTTCCCTAAGGATGAGCTCCCTAAATAGTTATTTAATCTCAAATGGTCAGCCCTAAAAACATATACATATAAACAACAATAAGTGAACAGGGTTTGTTTATGTTTATTTTCATGTATATGTAATAAATAATTAAAGAATAAAAAAAGTGGATTTGGAAGGGAAAGAGGACATGAAAGGAATTGGAGGGAGGAATAAGAGGGAGGAAATTATGCAATTATATTTTAATTATATTTTAAATTTTTTAAAGAATAGTTATACAAACAAAATACATAAAAACTTGATTTTTTCCTAAAAAATGTTTGTGTGTGTGTGTGTGTGTGTGTGTGTGTGTGTGTGTGTAACTTATAAAAGTATCTGGGCTCTAGAGATAGAACACAGGTGGCAAGCACCTTTACCCACTGAGCTATCTCTCCAGCCCTTAACTTTGAAATTTTGAGGGGAAAGGATTTAAGAAGCATTCACTAACTCAGATCTCTAAAACATTCTGTCGGCTTCACAGTGGCATGCTTCAGTGAAATGCCAGTCTTCAGTTTCACCTTCCTACAGAGCTGTTCTTAAAATACCTATTATAAGATTTTTTTTGACCAAAGAATTTTTCTATGGAATATATCAGAGAATGTACCAGAAGGAAAAGATTTAATATAGGAATACACAAAATGTCCAAGAGTGTTCGACTGTTGGGAGCCAAGTATTTACTGAAGAAAGGATCAGGGTTGGGAAAGGACACCAGAGAGAGGGGGCATTCTGGGACAGAGACCAGAAAACCATATTCTCAAGTCAACAAGTTTATCACCAATGTTTTCAAATAATTCACATGTGTAGTGGTTTGAAAGAAAATGGTCCCCATAGGGAGTGACACTATTAGGAGATGTAACCTTGTTGGAGGAAGTGTGTCACTGTGGGGGCGGGCTTTGAGGTCCTTTTCTCAAGTTTCCCTTAGTGTGACAGTCAGTTGACTTCCTGTTGCCTGCAAGATGTAGCACCTTCGGCTCCAGTTCCACATCTGCCTGCATGCTGCCATGCTGCCCTTCATGATCATAATGAACTGAACCTCTGAAACTGTAAGCAAGTCATCCTCAATTCCATGTTTTCTTTGTAAACGTTGCTATGGTCGTTGTGTGTCTTCACAGCAATAAAAACTCAAACTAAGATAGCATATCTGTCTATGCCTATAATGGCTTTCACACAGAACTGAGACCTGTTTCACAGTATACAGAACTAAATTTGTTTATCATCTGTCTTTCTGTCTTAGTATGCATTCTGCTGGTATAACAGACTGTCTGAGGCTGGATAAGTAGTTATAAACAGAAATGTGCTTACCTTGTGGTTCTGGGAGGCAAAGAAAGTCAGAGAACGTAGGTGCTGACACCTGCGGCTCTTCCAGTTGTGAATTCCATGGTGGAAGATAAAAGGGCATGAGTAAGAAAGTGAAAAAGACTGAATATAATATTATAAAAATCTACTTGAAATAATCATTCCATTCCTTTGATAAACACATTAAGTCATTCATAAAGGCTTAGCTTTCAGTTACCTAATAACTTCTAATCAGACTCCGCCTCCCAACACTTTAACATTAAGTATCAATTTTCCAACATAAAAAGTTAGGGAACTGGCTGGTGAGGTGGCTCAGCAGGTAAAGGTGTTTTCTGCCAAGCCTGACAATCTGAGTTTTCTCCCTGGAATCCACATGGTAGAAAGAACCAAATGACTCCCAAAATTGTCCTTTGACTTCCAAACTCAATCCTACATACACAAACACACACACCACAAAAAAACTAAACAAAAAAAATACACAAAATTTTGAAAAAGAACTTTGAGGAATATATTCACACTATAGCACTGGCCTCTTACAAAATACATTTTCAGACTCCTTATATAGGTGTTGACAACAGGCAGCCCACAGAGGAGAGAGGACAACAAGCTAGTATCCATGTAAGATCTGACTAGAGAAGTCAGCTTTCCTGGATAAGGACAGAGACCAGACAAAGTCTTCTGGACAAACAGTGATCTCTTCAAACTCCCACATGCCAAGCCATCCAAGTTGTGAGAGCCTCCAAAGAGCGGTGCTCTCCTGCTGCTGTCTTGGCATATTTTACTGATACTGTCAACTGCTTCCCTTTACATGGTAGGAGGCTCCAATTTCTCTCCTTAAAACCCCCTCTATTGTACCTCTCACTTTCCTGAGGACATATTCATAGACGTTCTTAGCGTCAAGTCATTTTATAGGCTGGCAACTCCCAAAGCTACACCTCCTACACCTGAGACCCACCCACCCACAGCCTTTGAAACAACTTTACCCCTCAAATGCAGCTCCCATAAAATTCAATTTCTTGTTTGTACTGAATAAGTTTAGTGATGAGTCCAGGCTTGTTAGTTAAAATCCTTAGCCCATTTGAGGGCAGTATGGAAAACTAATATAGTAGAAGTTTCCTAAAATATGTACATATATGAAGGTGATCTAAATGAAATCACCAAATAATGAGGGAGACGGAGTCTCAATTGGTCTTCTCTTGTCACCTAATGAAGATCCCAGTACCAAGGAACTAACTGAGTTATTAGTCAAAGTGGTCCCATAGGAATCCTCAAACAACTCAGGATGTTGCGTAGACTATAGGTTACTCTCTACAAACTGGCAGTAAGGTCCCAAAACAGCTCCTACACAACCCAGTGAAGATTCACTTCTTTGTTGGTGCCTACAAAGACATTCTAGTGTCTGCAGTACAGGAAGGTACTACTAAAACAAATGTAAACACCAACCCAGCCAAAAACTCTTTCACCTACAGTGGTGTCCTGTCAATGAGATATACTAATGCAAAGCTTGTGACCCAAAGCTTGTGAAAGTAACTATGTCAACATCTGCTTTGATTTAAGGCCCACTCCATGATATAGAACCCACACTTGACATAGCTTAAGTGACCAAAAACCGGAGATTAGATAGCCCAAGGATATAGAAGAAAAACAAAGACTACTATTCTCTAAAAAATATTCGAAGTGTGATAACCCAGACACAGAAAGATGAACATGGTTATGTACTCACTCATAAATGGATACTAGCTGTAAATCAAAGGATAACAAACCTATAGTCCACGATCCTAGAGAAGCTAAGTAACCTAAGAAACCCTAAGAAAAACCAGACTCAGACAAAGGCAGGCAAATCTGGCTCTGGGCTTCAGTTCCTCCCTGATAACTGTGGAGCACAGGATGGCTACCTAAGCCCTCCTAGGTCTGTTTCCTTACCTTAAAATAGAAGCGATAATTGTATCCACCTTGTTAGTTTATGTGAAAATAGAACAGATAAAGCATATAAATTGCTTCGTGTTGCACTTGGCAGTTGCTGAGAGACAAAATCTTGGACTAGAGCAGCTAGTGTGAGGTGTCATTTGAAACTGGGCTGGAAGAAAGAAAGGTGTCCAGTCACCCAAAGTCATCTGACCCTCGCTAATCTGCTTGTAAATTAATCACGGCCAATTAATCATCAATTAAGAAGGATGATTTGTACTTTCGTGGACACTAAATGATGAAAGGCCAGTCGAAACTCCAGCGTGGCCCTCTGCAGACAAGGTCCTTCACCCGTCAGTCCTGAATTGATCACAAAGCCCTGAAGACTCTCATCCAGTCCAGAGAAGCAGACACCAAATGCATTTGGAAATCTTATCCCACTAGAAAACAAAAAAGCAATCTGCAGAGGCAACATGTTATATTGCTGTAGCTAATTTGGAAATGATTAGTTTACAGTATTTAATGTTTATTTTTGTTTGAGCAAATTATAAAATCCAAATGGCTTTTCAAGCTCCTGATTGAAAGGCTTTTTTTTTCTTATTTACAAAAGTGACTAATTTGACACTTATAGTACTTAGTTGTTAATTTTCCTTTCAATCACATTGATGCCAGTATAAGGCCCCATAGACAAGAGTGACCTTGAAAAATAACTGAAACCCAAGAGCAGGTGCTCCCTAACTCTGCTCACGTTCCAATCCAATCCTGCTACTCCAGAGTTCAGACACCCGCAGAATCTTAATTTAAAAAGTTTTAAAAGACACCAGGAAGTTTTGCAAACAAAATTAAGGAGGCTTGCAACTGAGTTCAAGGCCAAACTGCTGACATATGGACACCAAACCGTCCTAGGTTACAAACTGGAACAACAACACCATAAAAACCTACAGATGATAGATAGATGGATGGATGGATGATAGATGATAGACAGACAGACAGGCAGACAGAAAGAAAGATAGACAGATAGATAGATGCACTCTACATACGTATATGACCACAACAACCAATGGAAGAAACCTCATTCCACTTTCATCGTTGGTTTTATGTGCATTTGATCAACTTTCATTGCCTTCCTGACCCCATTTCTAAAGCAGCAATTGCCATCTCACCGTCTTGAAAATGTTACAAACTCCGTTCCAGAATTTTCTCTTTTGAAAAGTAGTGAAATTATACTAAAAACTTTTCAAAGTTTACTTTGAACTTTAAAAATGCCGTGAGTCTACTAGGTCATAGTTATTTCAATGAATTTAAAGACGTTTTGTTCAAAAGGCCCCTGGTCAACTATATCTATTTTATCTGTAAGGAATAAACAACTGTGAATACGGCTGAAATGTGAGTACAAGTTTCTTTATAGTCCTAAAGAATCAACTAGATGTCAGCTTCCACTGGCAAGTCAGGAAATGGAAAATCAGGACTTCAGAGACTGTGTGGGGAGGAGAGCCACGCAGAGGAAAGTCATGCAAGGGAAGGTAGAGAATCAGAGTCAAGAACGTTTTCCAATGAACATTCCATGGACAAGCCAATGTTCACTGGAAAATGGAAGCAGAAATCTCCAGCACAAGACGAGGAGAGGCTCCAAGAGGCAAACGGTCACAAGTTTGCATATCACGGGTTTTATTTTAAACTAAAACCTGAAAATCACATGCAAGAACTTGCACTGTATAAACAGACATATCAGAAAACTTAAATGTGCTGTGATAGTCAAGACTTTCCCTAGTCAAAATTGTACAGAAAAGTAATCTTTGAGGATTCCCCCCTCCCTGCGGCTACATGATCTGTCTTAGGTTTCTCTTGGCTCTCCACGACTCCCAAGTCTGGAGACTTACCAGGCCATATTGCTTTCCTTACAAAACTTCCAAAAGCACAAGTTAGGGAGCTAAGACTGGGTGTGAAAGTCAACAGTGCGTGAATCCTTCCCTCCAGACCAGTGAGGAGATTACACAATCACCAGGCCCTGGCACGGAGAGCAGCCGTAGAAGTTAGACTGTGCTTTAAATACCCACTGCAGACCTCACCTTACCGTGGCTGCCAGGACTTTGTTCTTTCTCTCGCAGGAAGGGGAGTCCTTCAAGATGGGAGTGGAGTGACTGCAAGCCAACCGGTCGCATCATTCCCAACAGGTCTCAATAGCTGCTGGTGTCTGAATCAGTCATCCCTTCTGTCATAGCCCAATGAAAGGAGACAGAAACATCATGTGTTAAACACCAAAGCAGAAGGGAATCTGTGGTGGGAAAGCAGGTGCATAGGAAGGCTGTCTGTGAAGACAGTCAAAGGCGAGTGTTCTCTAAAGGATACCAAAGTAAGTCTTTCACCAGCACTTAGGACGCAGATTCACACTTGAAACTTGTCAAGGGTTCACTTAACAATGGTTTCAAGTCTGAAAGATCAAAAATTGAAGCTAGGGGAAGTTCTTTGTAGGCAATTCTAAGGCCCACAGGTTTACTTGCTAGCTGATAAAAGCTATTCTGTTCTGATGCAGAAGGTATTATACGGGGGAAATGTGACTGTCTTTGCAGGAACCGATAACTGAAATACAAGTCGAGAAAGCCGCCTGATTGCAGGGTCCCAAGAATGAGATTTGATGGCACTGGTGATTCTCTGATACCTTCCTTGCTGGGAGCGTATGATGATTCATAGAAGAAAACGGTGCCTGTGGGAAGTGGCGGTAGAAAAGGAAACTTGATTTACACCATATCCTCATTTATGTGGATGGATTCTCTCAAGTTGGTTACAGCTAATCTATGCATATAGGATTATTCTATAAATTTCTATTGAAAGAAGACGGTGTAGTTATCCACAAGATTAATGCACACTTTTAAAAACTCGAAGTTTTGCCTGCATTACTCAGATAAGTTCTCACTGCTCAGTCATGGTAAGGGGGAGTACATTAACTCCCACCGTGGGGTGCAAGCGCTTGTTATTCTAGGGAGTCTTCAAGTATTCCTGATTACTCATCGCCTATGGCTCACAGCATTTATAAATCTTCTGAACTTAGACTTACTTCTTTTAGAGCCTCACTACTCACTATATTAGAAAATAATAGCACCACCTTTAAAAGAAACTAAAGTCCCACAAGGATATCCCCTACAGACAGTGTTAGCTCAATATAATTCTAAACCCGAATAGACCACAAGAAGGCTATCTGATTAGTGATGGACTCTAGAAAAACCTCATACACCTTAATCCCCTGTCTCACTAAGATAGCCTTAAGTTTGGTTTGTATACAAGTGCTGGTGTGGTCATCCATGAGGCCATCACGAATAATCTTGTGTCCTCACTAGGCAGTAGGTTGAAAGGCTAGGAGAAAAAGAATTCAGAGATTGTGTAAAACCAGTTCCTCAAGCAGCCCTGCAGGAAATCTGGAAGTGGCCAATCCTTTTTGATACCCTTAACTTGGTCTGTCTGGACTGTTTCTCCAGTTTCATGGGTTACCTTACTCTTCTTCTCTATTTTCCCAGAACTTCCTTTTCTATTCCTCAGTTAAAACAAGCCTTTAGGAAAATATTTAGTGCCAGCAGAGTGCATTTGTGTTGGGAACCTTAGTATAATAATTCCCAAGCATATAAGTACTAGTGCTAGCTGGGCTGACAAGGCCATGTGTAAAAGACATAATTAAGCTTTAACAAAATAGGTGAGAAAGATAATGGAGTGTTGGGCAAGGAATAGTATCAGTTTACTTAAAATATGCAAATATATTGATTGCCTGTTTTCTTGAATTTGTCTTGAAAACCCTCTCTTCTGTTCTCCCAAATAAACTTTGTAATGTGTCATACTGTAAGATGCACCAACATAATATTTCTAAATGAATGCGCATCTTATATCAAGAGAGAAAACACATAGAGCCTTGGGACCAGAGAGTGTGATCTTGAAGAATAGTGCTCAGAATGATGCTGATTTCTCAGGGACATTGTTTTTCCCTCTTGTAGAGTGAAACTCGGTTTAATCCAAAAGACATATGAAAATAGAAAACAATTGTAAAACTCTTATCTACATAGGGCAATAATAATGAAATAACAGTAATTTAGAGAATAACTGACCCCCCCCTTTGATGAATGGCACATAAATTAATGAATTCCAAACAGATTTCTTCATGCACTACATGTCCATCCTTTGCTGTTTCAGGGTCACTTGGATGCTAAGGCATTTTTATAAATGAAGTTGTTCTGTACAATACAGACTCACACAGAGACAGGGCCAATATCTCTCTAAATTCATTATTCACCCCAGAGAATATCCTTCTTAACTAGGCATCCTGTGAATACACAAGCTAATATTTCATTTTGATTTACAGTCAAGGATTCTGAATGAAGATGGATATAATTTATACAAAGTCACCTTCATGCAAATGGCAATTTTGGAAGAAAGTGGAAATGCCTGTTTCACAATCAGAGTTTCTTCATTTTCTTGGTAATAAGTTCTAACATGATAAAACTTAATAATAGGTGATAAATATACTCTTGAGAAGTAGCATTTCATTTTTAATTGACTTTTGAGATTTCATGACTGTGATCACTGTAAAATTATCCCTAAAGTTATTTCAATCTATATTATCTATGCATACTGATTAGCATGTGTCTTACTGTACTTTCAAATTAAAATGACTATTATTTCAAGATTTTCTTGAGGATGAATGTGCATCTTAATGTAATTAAAAAGTGGTTGGTAGGAATATATTTTAATTGTTTTAAATTTATTTTTATTTATATGTGTGTATTACGTGTATGTGTGTGTGTGTGTGCTAAGTAGAAGCCAGAAGAGGGTATAAGATGCCCTGGAGTTAGAATTACAGGTAGTTTTAAGATGCTCAGAACTCTGGCCCTCTGAAAGAGCAGGGAATGCTCCTAACTGATGAGCTATCATTCCAGCCCCACAGTTTGATTTATTTTAACTAGTCCATTTATACTAGAAATCTATATTCAATGGCATATATTACCTAAAGTCTTTGAAGTTGCTTAGTATGAAACTTCAAGAAGATGGCATTCAAGATCTGTGTCTATAGTTCAATGGTAGAATGCTTGCCTACCACACTCAAGACTTAAAGAGCTGAGTCGATAGGTCAGTGATAGAATGCTTACTTCCCATACTCAAAATCATGGTTGCATCTCAAAAATATGCTCCCCTCTACTCCCAAAAATCTAGACTATTAAAATGTGTTAATCAACTGTCCCAAAGAGAATACCTGTACTTTTAGACTAACACTGTATTAACGTTTCCACCTCTTATATGATGACAATTATCATCCAACCACTTAATCAGTCAATTAATTAAGGAATATCTACAATCTGCAAAGCCGGGAATCCAGGCTGGATGAGGTGATGGGAGTGGAACACATTTAGGAAGCATTGGATATTTCAGTGGTTTGTGTGCTCTGGTGATAAGTTTAATCATGCCCAGTATTGCTCTATCATTCTGGTAATGGGTTTTTCATTGGTTTACCCAGAAACTTGTTTATATTGATATGTTGCATGACCTTCAAATTTGGCTTTGGCTTTGCCACAAAACTTGTTTTGATGATCAAAATACGGGTTCTACACAAGCATACCAGGCGATACAAGAAGTATAGGAGAACTAGCAGCTCACACTGTGCCCATTTTCCTTAGCTAGAAGAAGCCAAATGGGCTTCTACCTGAAAACAGGGAAGCACTGGCTGTCCTTTTAGACTTTCAGAGAACCTTAGTAGAGTTCCCAGAACTCACACAGTGAGCCACAACCATTTGTAACTCCAGTTTCAGCAGATCTGACACATTCTTCTGACCTCCATGGGCAGACCAGGCATGCATGTGATACACAGACATACATGCAGGCAGAACACTCATACTCATAAAATTTTCATGTGTGTGTGTGTGTGTGTGTGTGTGTGTGTGTGTGTGTGTGTGTGTACAGATTTGCACACTTGAATGCAGTACCCTTGAAGGGCAGAGGAGGGCACCAGATTCTCCAAAGCCAGAGTTCCAGGCAGTTCAGAGCCGTCTGATATAGGTGCTGGGAACTCCCCTCCGATCTTCTGTAAGAGCACTAGTCAGCTCTGATTCCTGAGCTCTCTCTCCAGTCCCCATCCTCCAACATTGCTAACAGACATCTCTCCCGGGGCCATCAAGAAACAATTTAAGAAACCTTAATATAACCTAGAGCACAAAGGATATTACAGAATAACCATAAAAAATAAAAAGTTTAATGTTACAACTAAACCTAGGCTCCAGACAGGACATAAACAGGACTGGTGAGGAACCTGGAGATCACATGGGATGAAGATGACTCCCCCCCCCCTTTCCGGCTCTTTGCTGGGGGGGGCAGCACAGCTAAGAAGCAAATGCATAAGCAGAGGTCAAAGCCTGTGGTCTTAACCACTGAATAGCAATGCTGCTACTCAGCAATGCAGGAGACACTGGAGTATGAGATAGACAAAAAGGGTCTTGCAGTCTAGATTCCCAAAAAGGAATAGTTATTACTATATTTGAAAATTAGAGCATGAGGAGGTGTTGCTTCAACACACTACAAAAACAAAAGAACCCTGCAGTATCGAGTCATTCTCACAAAGCTTTGTAAGGAAGTGACAAATGCAGACATTAGGGACTGAAAATGTGTCGCCTAAGCTCTCTTCTGAGCTTTTGTTTCCAAATATCAAGGTTGGAAAAAAAAAGTAGATTAGAGAACAGTCATTTGCAGAGGATCGTGTTCCAGGGCAGAGGCACGTCATTGCCAGCCCGCCTTAGCGGTGAGATCCTCTCATCAAATGGAAGCACAGTCGGCTAATGGAGTGGGGAGGCCTGTGGGGGACGATGGGTATTTAGACTTTCGAGTCAAACAGCCAAGCTTTAGAGGCGTCATCGTCACACTACACCATAGCATAAACGGCACTGTATTAGCTCAGAAGGACCCAGGAGCGCATTTATGCTAACCTCCTTATTTCATAGATGAGGAAATGGGATTCATTAGCACTGAACAGTCTGTCAGACCACATGGTGAGTTACTACTGAAAACAAAATTAGGAAGGGTAACATTGCTACCATTAGAGACATCTGTGGGGGCCTGGCACTCATTAGAAGCTCAGTGAGTTAGACAAGGCTGCGGCCTCAGCCTGAATCAAGTGTTACCTTGGTGATACCTCTGATCCTTTAGTAAGGGCTCGGAACCTCCCTGCAGAAACGTGGTGAATTCACGTCTTACCTTGTAAGCCACTCGTCGTGAGAGGTGAGCTTTCAAGTCACCTAGCTTTTGCTGCCCTGAAAAGAAGGAAGCTGGGAACTCGGCCATCTCCTTGGAGCGCGTTCCAGTTATTTACTGTTGTGAAAAAAAAAAAAAAAAAAAAGCCACCTACAAACTTAGCGGCTCAAACAACAGTTATTTGTTTTTCATACAGATTTGGGCAGGTCCAGCAAGACACAACTAACTGCTCAGTCTTCTCGGCCGCATCATCCGGGCGGCTCAGCGGAGGACGCTGGATCCCTTTTTAGGCTTGTCTCCACTTTTATGGCTGGCATGAAGGACTCTCATCTGCAGACACAGCAGGAGAGTCCATGTGCGAGCTGCTTCAGCTTGCTCTGGCCTCTGGCATGGAGCCTCCTGGAGCAGGCATCCTAAGAGAAAGGAAGTGGAAGCTAACAGTTGTTTAAACCCTGGGTTCCAGGTGAGCGAGGTGTGCTTATCACTGCACCCTGATGGCCAACCAGAAACGAAGCCCAGACCCAAGGAAAGGGCACAAAGATTCCACCTCTTGATGAAAAAGTATCCGACTTGGTTGATCACGTTTTAAGGTCATTACTTGGAAGAAATTGCTATCTTCTCCCTGTAAATATAATTCCATTTTGCTGGTACAGTAAAGAACTGAGAATTATTAGAGGTATGCCATAGACATCAAAACTATAATCTCTTCAGAGCGTTTATCTCTTCATTGTTTACCAATCAGACAGACAGAGCTACAATTAAGGCTCAATCTTTGCCTCCGTTTCCTCTTCCACATAAAGGAGATAATAAGCCTTCTTGTGTGGAATGAGAAGCTCATTTCCAACTATAAAGCGGAATGTACTTATAGTTGTCTTAGGAAATGCTTATTAATAGTGAATTACCTGTAAAGTGTCCCACACAAGTGAAAGGTGTAATCATTACGTGCTTAAGGGATATGCAATAGAAGTGGTTATCCATGCCTGCATCTCAGAAGCCTTAATTAGTTCTGCTAAACATGCAGCTAAATAGCAATCCTATTTTTTAAAAGGATAATGGTTTGTCCAATCCTCTTAAGTATTTGATGAGATTGACATGATGAAATATTTATGGGTTCTTGGCTTTTACAAAAGGATTGTACCCAAAAGTGAAACCTTCCTAATAGTACCGACAAATGGCCAAATGCGTTGGGTCCTTGCTGTAACAAACAAAAAAGAAACTCCTAATTTAACTAAGGGGATAGGCGTGAAGATGTTAGACTAGTTCTGATCGTGGGCAAAGCTGGCCAGCTCCTGATTTGTTTCACAGGCCCAGTAACCAAGTGGGGTTTTCCCACAGGGGTCCTAGGAGTTAGGCAAAATGACTTCCCGTTAGGCAATTTAGACCACAGAAAGCAATAACTTCCTCAACTCAGCCACTTACGGGAAGATTGGTTAAATAAGATGAGAGCTCTCCTAGCTGAAAATGGGACCTGCAGCTGAGAGGTCGGTTTCCAGGGGACCAGAAGAGGGAGAGAGCTCTATTGCCCTGCGAAGCAATGTTAATGCAAGAAAGCAGGCTGAGTAGAAAGCAGAGTCACACCCAGCCAGGCAGGGAGCCTGGGCTGCGCATCCGTATCCCAATGTCCGTTTCCATGTCATCACCAGTGTTTGCGGGCACATCACCTGTGGTCTGAAGAATTGTCTGGATTACTGTAAACTTATTTCCAAAGATTTTATTATGGAGACCATTTGTAGTGAGCATGTGAAAGCCGGCTAAAAGATCATACTCTGCTCCCTAAATAAAATTCTGTATGAGAAAATCAAAGTATATGATGACTGCAGTCACTGGACACATAGCCACTACCATATCATAGGAATTAGTTGCCCTTCAGTGAACTAACTATTCATGGGCCCACTAACACCCTCTCTGGCTGATTATATTATATACTTTATTACTATAATGAGATATAATAAAACGTAAGCACTTTTATATAGAAGAGATACTTATGTTACTGTTGCTTATTAAATGGACATATGGTCAAATGGTTTATGTTTATATCTACAAGTTAGTACTACTCTCAGCCCTGGTTAAAGAACTTTCTTCTTAATGTATCTCTTCTTTGAGAATTTGTATACATGTATATTGCAGTAGACAGCAATTGATGCAGAGACTCAAAACTGGTCCAAGTGATAAGAATATGGTATTGCTGAGTGCTCGGCCCTAAATGGGACTTCTACATCATCTCCCATCCCAGGGTCTATGGAACATACTGGAAGAAGAGAAAATAAAGACTGAAAAGGCAGGCGGAAGGGGAAGAATGTTGTAGAAGGTTGTTTCCTGAACACGGCATCGCAGTTGTCCTCGTGGGATTCATAGCACCTGTGGCTACCTGCGAAGACCAGCAAAAGATTGGGCTGTCAACACTCCATCATAGATGAGGAAGGGGCTCATGAGGCCCAGCCCTCCCTGCGGAATGACTGACAGTTAATGGTTCCCACGGGAAGGGCTATCATGTCCGCCAGTGGTGTATCCACTGGTAAGTTGCCCATGTGCCAGTAAATAACTCATTTGTGTTCATGCAGTCAACACTGACTAAACTCAGGGTGCCAAAACAAAGAGAGGGAAAGGAAAGAAAAAGCTAGAAGGGAGGCCTAGGAAGAAGGGGCTCTGTGGGAGTAGGGGTAGGTTAGAAAGGGTCATGGGAGTCCGTGTGGTGAAAACACATCATATACTTGTATAGGATTCAAAAGAAGAATGAAGATGGGTTTATTTAGCTCAGAATTCTGGAGGCTCGAAGTCTGGCACCTTCTGTGCAAGGTCCTCACTGCTGTGGCAGGAGCGTATGTGAAAACAAAAGATCAGGTTGCAGGAAACTGGGACCTTTCCAGAGTGGCCTTCACCCTAGTAACAGCTAACTCTGGATCCCATGGCACTGCCTTTACCTCTTCTAAGGGCACACCCTCAGTGAGCTAAGGACCCCAGGCTCACTGCTCTACTGCCCCACGGCTGCCTAGCTTTTACAGATTGAGGACCATGGCTCCATCACAAGAATCTTCAGGGGATAAACAGCATTCAAACCAGCAGAGATGCTGGTAAAACACTGCGTAGCCCTTAGAAAATGGGAGGCCATACGTCAAATCCAAGAGAGGACATAAAATTATCAATAGTCAAAAAAGGGGGTGAGGAGACAGTAGGAGGTTGAATGAGTATTTTCAACACAGAGAGCAGGCAACTCATGGTCTCATTTCCCAGGAGGTCTCAACAAAAATGCCGTTGACTTCCAATAGCACTGCTATTGGCTTTCACAGTCCACTCGGCACCAACCACTCCAGAAAGCCTGGCTCCTAATACAAGTCACTGATGTCATATGAAACATTTCCCTTCATTTGCTAATGTCAAAATATTCTGTCACTTGTTAAATTAGAAATTAAAAGCCAATTTTTTACATGCCCTCTCCAAAATGTGGAGAATGAGGGCAGCTATGGAGGAACTGAGAAACATGCCCTGACTACAGATTTATCCGAAATCCATCCATAAAATAGTGAAGGGTTGCTGTTTAATAGATTCTCGACAAGCCACATACTGTGCTCACTGAAGCAAGAAGCAGAAAGAAATGATTGAGCAACATTAAAAGGTGGAGAGACAGACCCTTTTCTCTGGAGTGTTTCATATTGAAATAAAAGGCCCAGCGGAAGCGTTTGGCCTCAGCAGCCAGGACACCCGCACCCTGCCCTTCCTGGGCTGCCAGGACATAGAGTCCCTGGAGAGGCCCATTCTCTCCTCATATTAAGGAAAAAGTGGAAGCAGAAACTGCCAGCAGGATTTTCCAATTCACACTGCCTCGGAGAGCAGTTCCGCTCATCTGCTAGAAGGGTTGGGAAAGGAGCAGACAGAGATCCCGATTTGAACTGAAGTTCGTACTGCCTCCATTTTCATTGGCCTGGCTGGCGATGATTTTACCTTCAACAAAGCGGAATCCTGTTACAATCCAGTCTTCTCAAATGTTTTGAATTTTAGACTGCTAAATAAGGAACACGATTCCAAAACACCCTATGTTCTCTGTTATTTCTGTACACACAGTAAGATGCATGCACACATACATGCCTGCCATGGGGCTTATAGGAGTGTTTATGAATTCCTGCTTGCCAACCATGCAGGGCCTGCACAAGCACAGCTGGAATGAAGACGCAGGATAGCTTTTAGTGAGTATCTCCCAGCCATATTCATTTTCAAAGTATTGGCTGCTGCGTGTCTTTAGCATGTTCATTTAAGCATGAGAATTAATGTACACATTTCTGCCAGAATACATCTGTACTCTGAGATTCCTTTGTGTGATTTAGATTTTTTTCTTATACTTATATTTGAATTTAAAATTTAAATTAAAATTAAATTTTAGTTTGAAAATTCTTCTAGTGGAAATCTCCCACCCACTACTGCCTCCCCTTTCATCACCACCATCCCTCACACCCTCACAGGTCAAGGGGAGAGAACCCATGCCACTGATTTCTCTAAATAATAAATGCATTATATTTAGAGGATATTTCCAGTTTGCTAGCAATAGATGTTTTTAACTAACAAACCAGTGTACCTCACACCGATATAAAACCTTCCTTGTCTACAGCTAATTTCTGTACAAAATAAATGACTGCACCCATGCCCAGCACAGTTGAAAACTGTCACTCATCACATACAATCCAGATGGCTATGCCCTGAACACACTCCCTCCTCCTCTCCTAGGGTATCTTTATAAAAAAAAAAAAAAACTCCTCTAATCCCAACACAGGTTATTTTTAAGCTCCCTGATTCCTCCAGCAAAGGCAATGTCTTTAGTGATGTTACGCACTTAACAATGGGAGGGTAGCGTTTGAAATGAGAAGCATCGTTTCTCAGCGATCAAATGGTATCAGTGGACTTTTCAGAGTCCAAGGGCTGCAGTTGCTGCTGAATAAGAGAGGAGTCCGAGGGTATGCACAAGAAAGGGAGAGACGATGGACGGGTTTATTCCTGTCAGCGTTAAATACAGCTCCATACAGCTCTTAGAAGTCTGTGCCTGGGCCAGGCAGTCACGGGGCTCTCATCTCCTCGCAGGGTCTTCTTCCTTTTCCTTTCATCAAATGAGAATGTTTCTCCTCTCACAGCCCTATTACAGGATCTTCCCCTGTTGAACTATTCCTTGCAGCGTGTTCTTCTTTTGTTCAATTGTTATCCTTTTAATATCCGAAGAAGTAGCAGCCTTGTTTTATTTATATAAAAGAGGATGACCTCTGGATTCAGACTTCCCAGGTTGGAGCCTCGCATCCAGCATCTGTTATTTGTATGACTGTGGGCAAGATGCTCAAAATATTTGTGTCTCATTTCCCTCATCATAGACGAGGTTTTCAAGGCAGGGCTCTCCTCCTCAGGAAGCCCAGGCTGTCCTCCTCAGGAAGCCCAGGCTGTCCTCCGCAGGAAGCCCAGGCTCTCCTCAGGAAGCCCAGGCTGTCCTCCTC
>NC_022009.1:170962-191842 GCF_000317375.1 Microtus ochrogaster | reverse complement strand
CAGGGTGTCCTCCTCAGGAAGCCCAGGCTCTCCTCAGGAAGCCCAGGCTGTCCTCCTCAGGAAGCCCAGGGTGTCCTCCTCAGGAAGCCCAGGCTGTCCTCCTCAGGAAGCCCAGGCTGTCCTGAAAGCTGTATTTTTCCTGTTTCGGCTTCCTAGGTACTGGCATCACAAACCTGAACCACCGTACCTTGGAAGATTCAGTTTTTAAAGGTAAGCAAAGCAGCTACTGTTTAATAGGAAAAAAATTTAATAATGTTGAAAAATAATGAAAATTTGGTTTTACAAATGAATAACATTTCTTTGCTCATGCTATTTTCCAAATTACGTTGCTCATATATATGCTTTCTAAACTTACATCTTTTTATTTCTGCCAAGTCTTCTTTAGTCTTTATCTTCGCTTAGTCCCCCTGAGTCATTTCAGTATTTTGTTTACTTAAAACCTTATCTCCTGGAGCTGGAGAAATGGCTCAGAGGTTTAAAGGACTTGCTGACTTGCTGCTCTCACAGGGGACCAGGGTTCAATTTCCAGCACTCACGTGGTAGGGCAAAGCCCTCTCTAACTCGAGCCCCAAGGATCCACCTCCCTCTCAACCTCCTCAGTCACAAGACACACATGTAGTGTACATACATGCATCCAGGAAAACAATCATACAGATAAATAAATCAAAAATATATTTTCTAAAAATGTGTTTCTTGCCTGTGATCTTAGCTTAGAGCTGGGACTCTCAGGTTTGCCAAAACAACAACAAAAAATTACACAGGTTACATACTGATGACTCTATGTGAATTCAGAACACTGAAGTCACAGGTGCTGCAATTTGATGGCCCCACCAAAGTCCACTTATGGGAAAGGTGCTTAAAGTTGGGATGTTTGTGAAGTGAGTGGTAGGGAAAGCTGTGCGCTTGGATGGTCTAATGTTGCCACCACAGGTGCAAGATTATGATTATCAGAGTGGCCTTGTTTATTATAAAAGTTAACTGGGTTCTATTAGGCAAACCCCCCCAACACATACACACACACACACACACACACACACACACACACACACACACACACACACTTTCTGCCATCAAATAGCATAGCAAGAAGGCTCTTGACACATCTGACACTTTCGTATTGAAATTCCAGGTATCCAAGTTCAGGATTCTGAGAGAAAGTTCTTTATAAGTTTTCCATTTTTTTAATTGCTTGCTTTATGGATTGATTGGCCGTTTTGGTTGATTAATTGTTTGGCCTCGCACCTGTGATCCTCCTCCCTCAGCATCCTGAGTGTTGAGATTATGTCATGAACCGCTACATCTGATAAGTATCTGGCATTCTGCTATAGTCACACACAACAGACTAGGACTCAAAACAAACAAGCACCCTGAGGATGGAGAGATGTAGATTGCTGATGTAAATTAAGAAGGATGGATTCAGTGGACCCAGGGCTCTTACAAGTCACCAGGCCTACTGAATGACACTTCCAGCTGCAGGTGATTTAAAAAACAGAATAGTCTTCGCCTTTCTCTTCTTTCACCTGCACAGGCTGTCTCATCTCCACCGCCACACTGGAAGAATACAAAGGAGGGAGGCATTAAAGAGATGCTGAGCTGCATTCAGCAAAGCTGGACAAAGGCAGTACAAGCACTGACAAAAAAAGCCTAACGACCCAATACTCAGACCTAGAGCTTTGAAATTTCTTTCCCAGAAAAACAACAACATCAACAATAACAGAAGAAGAACAAAACATAAATCCACAGTCATGATGAAATGAAAAAGACAAAAAACAAATCCCAGGGCTGGTGAGATGGTGCAGTGAATGAGGTTACTTGCTGCCAAGCCTGAGGACCAGGGTTTAGTCCCCACTAGAGTCCACCTGGAAGACGAGAACTGACTCCCGCAAGTTGTCTTCTGACCTCCACATGTGGGCCATAGCAACTCAATTCTCTGCACCCACATTGAGCCTACACCTTCTTGTAACCCAGCTCCAGTGTAATCCAACACCCTCTTCTGGATGCCATGGGCATCTACACTCACATATGCATACAAACACACAGAGAGATGTAATTTAAAAATTCTTAAAATTTATTTCCTTTCCCTATAGCAGCTCTTCTCAATAAGTAGAATACTTTTTGTCTAATCTTCAGATACATTCTCATTAACTAACAAAATTAGAAAATATAATATACAAGCAAAACACTAGTGAGATTTTTTTTAAATGCCCAAACAAAGCAATACGAGACACAAAGTCTACAGAAATACTGTTGAGTTTATTTTGTGGTTGCCATTGACTTCTGGCCATAGAGCCTACCCTGCCTACCCTTAAGTGTGGTTAAGACTCCACTGAACAAAAGCTGATTTTCCCTTTGCCATTAGGTTTCAATTGCAGATAGCTTCTAGATAGGAGGGGGAAGCCCAGGTCTGCTTCCCCTCATCACTGGGACTCCCATCTGACTTGAGCTTGTGCAGGCCCTGTGCACACTGCCATAGCCTCTGTGAACTCTGTGTGCCTTGGTTCTGTTGTGCCTGGAGGACACTGCATCCTTGCAGCCATCATCCCCTCTGGCTCTCATCATCTTCCCACCATCTCTTCCCCATAGTTCCCTGAAGCCTGAGGGAAGCTCTCCCAAACTCTTTGATCAAGCCCAATCTACACAGACCCAGCAGGGCCTACCACAGTGCAACAGAGCAACATTCTCCAGGTACCATCACCAATATGCTTTTATTTAACTTTTTGTTTGAAAAGAACAAATAGTCAAAAGTATCCACAGTCTCAAAACATCATTATATTAAAAAATAAAAGCTTTTTTTACCCAAGCCAGTTCCTGGGGTCAGTTTCTAACAATATTTTGGAGTCTCAACTGTATACATATTGATCTGTCCTTATCTGATATTTATGCACAGGTCTCTATAGGAATACAAATATCTCTTCAATAGCACTTGTTAGGCTTTCATTATTTTCCCTTATTTTCACACTGGTCTATCATGCAAACCATCTCATTCACATGTCATGTGCATCTACACCTCTGTTCTTACTTATAGATATACTTTTTTAAGTGGAGTTTTTTAAGTAGTGTCTAAAGCATAGTAGGCACTCTGATTCTTAGCTATTGCTTACATTATTCTGCATTGTTATAATATGTATATGTATGCCTTTCCAATCACAGAAATACTTTTTTTTTATCAAAGAGACATTTAAGGCAGGAGTGTACATCAGCAGATAGAGTGCATAGTGATTTAAATAAGAATGGCCCACATAGGTTCATGCATTTGAATTTTTAGGGATGACACTGGTTAAAAGGATTAGGAGGTGTGGCTTTGTTGGAGGAAGTGTGTTACTGGGTTGGGCTTTGGGGTTTCAAATGCTCAAGTCAGACCCAGGGACTCTCTCAGCCTGTGAAGCTGGGTATAGAACTCTCAGCTGTGAAATGGTTTAACTAAAACAGCACTGTTCCCCGAGTGGTGGCAATTGACAGCAGGCCATAAGGCCATGCCACAGGTCCCCAAAGCTGGTCCTAGACAGGGAGACCCCAAGCGGCCTTCTGGCCCATCCAGTGGGTCCTAGGCAAGTACCCCATGGTGGGTGAGAGACCAGGATGGATAGGCACACCATGCAGAGTGAGGTTAGATATTTATTTAGTGGGTTGTGGAAGGAAAGGTGAGAGGGAGGGAGAAGGGGAATGAGAAAAGAAATAGAGAGAATGAGAGAGAGAGGAAGAGGCATGGGAGGAGAGGAAAGAAGCCATGGCAGCAGCTACCTCTTTGGGAGAGAGATGGAAAGGAAGGGGCTCAGACTGGAAGCAGAAGGAAGATCCTCCTGCCTCTGCAGTGGGGAGGGAGTCAGTGGGGCTTGTCTCTTAAAAGGGTAGGACAGACCATTACATTCCCATCCCTTTTTTATAATAAAAAAAAGTGGGAATTTAGGCACAACAGGTTAAAGGAATTGGGGCATCAGATTCTCAAAACTGCTTCCTGCTTATTTGTGGGCATCATCTTGGGGGAGGGGGCTGAGAAAGCTGGGTGCTGGTCACATCCTGGGATAGCTGGTCTCTTTGCTCCTGTTTGGTGTTTGTGAATTAAGAATGTATGGTATCTCTTATAGCTGTTTAAGGTACTGGCAGAACAGAGGACAAAGTTAAGTTTAGGAAAATAAAAATTTCAGGATCAGGGAATTGAGATGGGTATATCTGACCTGTTTAAGGTGGATCATTCAATTCAGCTCCCTGGAACTCACAAGAATTCTTTGGGTTTGTGAAAAACATAAGTTTTAGACATATGCATTGTATAAACAGTAGCATATTTATGTCAGAATGACTTGACATGTTTTTGCACAATGAAAAGCATCTTTAAGACTGTGAAAGGCAGAGTGGGAGAGAAATTTGATAGCATGCACTTGTCCTCACACCTTTATAACTTGAAGGTACACACCTTACTAACTTCTTTTTGTATTTTACTAAAATTTGTTTGGTGAGGTTGTACTTTTAAACTGACAAAACCTCTCAGCTGTCAAACTACATCAGAGATCTTTGAGAAGGATAAAATTTTACTTGAGTTATTGAGTTAAAAACAACAGAGAACTTACTTGGTTGGCACCTAGAGCTACTCCTCAGGGTCCTCCATGGTCACTGAGGGTCAATTTTTCTTTTGCTGTTAAGCACAGGGCCTGCGAGGCTCCAGAAGATCCTGTGGGCTATAAAATCTGCAGGAGGATAAGCCTACCTTGACCTGAGTAGCTAGGCTGTCAATTCCAGCAATTCTGTCCATGGTCTTGTCATCTTCAATCTAGATAAAAGGAAGTTTGTCCAGTGGTCAGTGCTTGGCAGTTGAAACAAATTGCAATTGGATGTTGTTCTGTGTCCATTTGTCTTCTGTCTTCTCTGGAGGAAGTAGAGTACTGCTGCTAGGAGCCAACCTGTCTTTTTTTGTTATGAAAAGTCTTTAATAATTAAATATTTAAATGCCATATTCCCCAGATCTCTGAGCAGTTGAGGGCTGTTTATCAGGTATAACTATAGTATAGAATCTGTCTGGAGAATTGGGTCTAATCTTGACTGTACTGGCTCTTAACTTAAAAAGTAGATTTACACTCATAAAAAGATAGAAAGAAGAAAAAATTGCTTGCAATAGAAGGTTAACGGCAGAACTGACAATAGTAGAGAACAGCTTAAGAGTACAGGGTAAGAGTAAATATATCGTATTTTATGTAAGAGACTTAAAAGTACATACCAACTTATTGTTTTGTAGTCTGAAATGAGATACAATGAACAGACAATTATAACATTTAACAGTAAACATAGGTGTATTTAAGTTACACGTGTGTACAAACATACAGAGTGAAGAGGAATTGAGTGAGGTGGATGCTCTTGGTGAGCCCAAAGGCATGCCACTACACAAAACACACAGGTAACAGGGTCAACACTGGGGAACCAGGCAGGGAATACCTCAGTAAAGATGGCAGAACTTGGTCACCTGACTTGGCCCTCAGTTAAGTTTGCAGTGGAGTCACCTGATCTCAGTTAAGATGGTAATAAGGTCACCTGACCTCAGTCAAAATGGCGGTGGTCACATGTTGTATGGAAAAGCCACATCTTTTTTGAGCCATGGGAATTTTGCCTAGAGGCATGATCTGCCCTGTTGCTGAGCCACCATGCCATAAGCCACAGCAGGGAGCGAAGGCTGGAATTGAAAACAGCTGCCTCACAGATTGGTTTCCATGGGATCAGCAATAGCCATGGCAGGGATAGTTTGAAGAAAAGTGGAGCCAATAGGACATTGGTGGAGCATAGTTTGAGGGTTTAGACATAGCGGAAAATGTGAAAAATACCACAGGGCCTATAGAAGAGTATCCTCTCTATATAGGTGGGGTATGAAACAATGGCAAACACCATAGAAGAGCGTCCTCTATCTACAGGTGGGGTATTAAAGCCTGATTGGCTCCCATCTGGGCAACTGGGAAGCCATAGAGGCTATAGGCCGCACCAGGCATTCTCTCACAGTGAGGACCACTTATGAGTGCTCCAAAAGAAAAGAAAAAGAAAAATCCGTAAGACCCTGGGCCCCCAAATCGAATGGACCACACAGTATGTGCAGTGCTAGTGCGGGAGGACCAACACTGGGTTGTCTGGTCACATTTTTAGCTATGGATAGTGAAGGGCTCACACGTAGCCATGAAGGCTGTGGTTGGGAGCTGGAAGGGGAAAAATCATCACCAATGCTACTGGTATGTGTAGAGGTTGCATTCAGGCAGATATAATGTAGAAATGTTGCAAAGAAACCTGGTTTGGGAGCCCAGGGTTCCATGTTTCCACAGCCAACCTGACCGTGGGCTGGAAGGAATGTGGTAAGAACCTGGCTGAGTACCAATGTTATGGTAAAAGTAAAACCAATGTTATGGTTTAAATAAAATGCTGCAGGTCCCTTAGTGGCAGCAGTGGGCAGCTGGCATGAGACTACAGCAGGCCACAAAGGCAGCCAATCCCAGGCAGGGAGCCACATAGTGGGTGAGAGACCAAGATGGATAGGCACACCATGCAGAGGTTGGATATTTACTTAGTGGGCTATGGAAGGGAAGGGGAGAGGGAGGGAAAGGAAGATGAGGAAAGAGAGAGAGGGGGGAAGAGGAAGAGAGGGAGAGAGAGGGGAAGAGGAAGGAAAGGGAGAGGGGGAGAGGAGAGGAGCCACAGCAGCAGCTACCTCTTTGGGAGAGACACAGAAAAGAAGGAGTTCAGACTAGAAGTGGAAGGAAAATCCTCCTGCCTCAGTGGTGGATGGGGGAAGAGAGTCAGCGAGGCTTGTCTGTAAAGGGACAGGACAGACAATTACAAGCTCCTTGTCCAGCGCCATGTCTGCCTGTGTGCTCACACTTCCCACCATGCTGATAATGGACCAAACCTCTGAAAATGTAAGAAAGATCCAATTAAATGCTTTCCTTTATAATATTTGCCATAGTTATGGTGTCTCTTCACTGCAATGGAACACTAATTAAGACAGAGTGCTTGCCTAGCAAGCAAAAATCCCTGGTTTTGATCCCTATTATTGTAGGCATAAACCCTACAATATGTATGATGGTACACATGGCTAGAATCTCAGAAGGTAGAGGCCAGAAGGTCAGACGTTTAAGGGTGTCCTAGACTATATAATGAATTTAAGGCCAGCTTTAGCTGTAAGAGACAAGAAGGGATAGTAGGGAGAGAAGAGGGAGGGAAGGGGGAAACAGAGACAGAGAAGGCTTCAGTGAAGTTATGTGACTTAGAAAGGTAGTGTTTACCCCAGGTTCCATAAACTGCCTGGCAGAAATCCCAGGGACAGGTATAAGAATCTCCTTTTGAGTTGCTGGTCAAGAGAGTTCAAGAGCTTCATAAAACAAGAGAGCCTATTGCTGTTGCCCTTAGTTGCCTCCCAGAAGTTTACATTAACTTCCTATTGGTGAAGACACAGGGCACTTCAGATATAGGATTCAGAGGATGTAACCTGGATCTGACATGAAAACTTGCTCCCTAAGACTAGCTTCCATAGTGTAGGAAGACATTGTCAAAGCTGCCAAGGAAGGCAACCAATCAATAGCCCTATCCAGCTGTGACACCCATGAACCACAAAAATATCCTCTATGGCAATAGTGACACTCATATCTTGGCTGTAACCAACAGTAGTCTAGTTGGACTTAAGAAGTTTCTCTTTGCAGCAGATAGAGACCATCACAGAAAGTCACTGCGGTCAAATACAGAGAGAAACAGAGTGGCGCTCCCAGCCCCAGTTGGCACATGTACAACACAGTCTCCACACCTAAGGCTCTAAGAATATCACAGAAGAGTGTACAGAAAGATTATAAGACCCAAAGAAGCAGGAAGTCTGCTATGAGAGTGTGTCTCCTAAAAATAACAGGGAAGCCTCATCTATGATACCTCAGCAGTGTGGCAGCAAAATAAAGACCTGAACAATGGCAATGCTGATAGACATGCTAACACAGATGGAGAAATTCTCATGAAACTCCCAAAAAAATCTATAGGAAAATAATAACTGCTAAGAGAGGGTGAATTAGTCTAGTCTCTCTGGGGAGGTGTTGCCTAATTGGTTATCTAATAATATCCATCAAAACATATAGATACAAGCAACACTAAATTACTCTACAAGTCCGTTGGGGAGGAGGAGGTATTGCACACACATGGGTTGAAACAATAGTACTTAAAGAAGAAGAGGTCATGAATTTGAGAGAGAGCGGGAGAACACAGGAGGAATTATAGGGTTGAGAAGGATGCGTAGAAATTATGTAAATACAGCACTAACGTATGAAATCCTCAAAAAAGATAATCCAAAATTTTAAAGCCACAGTTAAAAAATTACTGTTACAAAATATTTTCTCAACATGTCTGTTTTAGAATCTCAAAGACCTGGAGTCAGCCATTACAAACTTCTACGATTTAAGATTAATTTTCATTGTGACTTAAACTTGTCTCAATTTTGTTCAACTAAGACCAAAACACAGAAGCAAATTAACTACCCAGACTGATATGGCTACAACTGGTAACAATGACTACCCATTGAAAGTCTAGGAGAAAATATCTCAAAAACTTTATTTTCTGTAAGCATGAACCAAACTAAATTTGTGCAAATCAATTGTTACTTTAAATATTAGCATTAAGTGCAGAATTTTAGAGGATTTCATTACTAAAAATTCGGCAGTCTACTTACTTAGTTTTTCCCTGTAGAACATCGTTTGTCTCCACAACACTGAAGACAAAATTCATCAGACAGGTAATTTTCCATTGAGATGAATAGCTGGTATCTGACAGGAAGGCACTCTGCTGTTGACTGAAGGAAGATCAATATGTTTCACAGGCCAGGAACAGAGACAGCAAAGATGCTAGTCTGGGCCTAATTTGTATTCAAGGGTTAGTAGGGACCACCCAACTTTTCATTCACTGGGGCACCAGAGTTATGACAAACCTTTTTCTTGGATGAGTTCTGGATCTCAAGTGCTAAATGGAATCTTGGCTAAAGGTTGAGAATTTTGTGCCTTAAAGGAAGAAGAATGTGCTTTTGGGAATAATGTTGAGAGCACTGGTGATTTAAACATCCATACCTATCACTTCCAAGCCATTGACAGTAAAAATGAAAACTTCCTAACCATAAGCAGTCAACCCAAGTTTCCCTTTTCCCTCAGTCCCTGGTGATTTCTAATTCACTTTCTGTCTCTGTGTTGCCTATTCTGAATATTTCAGCCAAACAGTCAACCAACAAACCAGGTGTCTTAGTTATGGTTTCTATTGCTGTGGAGAGATGCCATGACTGTGGCAATTCTTATAAAGGAAAAACATTAGGGCTGCTTTACATTTTTAGAGGTTTAGCCTGTTATTAGCACAGTGCAACATGGTGGCATACAGGCAGACGTGCTGAAGCAGGAGCTGAAGGTCTTTACATCTTGACTCACAGGCAACAGGCAGTTGTCTGAGACACTGGAAGGTATCTTGAGCATGACACCTCAAAGCCTGTGACACACTGCCTCCAGCAAGGCCATACTTACTCTAAGAAGGCCACACCACCTAATAGTACCTTGAGGGCCATTTTCTTTCAGACCACCACACTGGGCCTTTGAGTTTGGCTTCTTTCTCTTGTCATTGTGTCCTCAAGGTTCATGCTGAATTATATGTTACTATTTAGTCCTTTATATAGCTGAGTAATATTCTTCTATATGTCCATTCATCAGTTAATGAATAGTTTGGTTATTTTTACTTTTTGATTTTGTGAATAGTGTACCAGTTTTTGCTTAACATCTGTGTGCAAATCTTTGGGGTGTATATACCAAGAAGTATAATTGCTAAGTGACATGGTACCACTGTGTTTAGCAATTTAAGTCACTGTCTAGCTGTTTTACACATGACTACACCATTTCACATTTGTACCATTATTGTACAACAGTTCCAATTTCTCTAGATACAAGTTAGTATTTTTATGTATGTGAAGTGTTATGTTTTTGTGGTCTCTATTTATATCTCTTTAGTAATTAATGATTACCCTCTTTTATGAGATCAGTTGGTATAACTTTTGTGTTGAAATACTTACTTAAGATTTTGCCTATTTTTTAACTAAATTATTCATTTATTTGTTAAGTTGCAAAAGACTATTTATTCTGGATAAAAGTCTCTTGTCAAATGCATAATTATCAACTATTCTTTACCATTCTGCAGTTTGTCTTTTTTTGATGGTGCACAAGTTGCTAACTTTTGCTAAATCTGGCATCCAGTTTTCTTGTTGTGTTTCTGCTATCATATGTATAGAACCATTGTCACCTCACAATTACAGATCTAATGAGGACATGTATCTAAAACACACTGGAATCATATTTTCTGTTTCTTTCATCAGAAGTAGAGTGTATTTCTATCACTTTGAAACTAGTGACCTGCTCTGACCAACACAAAAGAAGTGATATTTGAAACTCAGGTCCACACAGACATTATTAGAAAAGAAAAGAGACTGAGTCACCCCCAGTGGACATCCAAGATGTGACTAATGTCTTCTTGGACTTTGATGTAAGTAAACAAATCCACCTGAGAAAGTCCAACAAATACTGTGTAGGGCAAAAAGCCACACAGATGGCCATGATATCACATGATATTTAATTTAAAAGAAAAATATTTAAAATATTGCTGTCTCGGCACTGTTAGAGAACCGTTGATCAAATATATCAGTGATGAAGTGCATCCAATGAAGGCACTGCTGGAATGTTGGCAAAAGGTCTAGAAGACCAGAGTCATATGACATTCCTAAAATAACAATAAATATTCTGAATTTCTGAAAGACTAGGGAACTAACTGCGAAAAGACACAAATGAATATCTTATCATTCATTTATTTGATTCACTTAAGCTGACAATTTAAAACAACCTGATATCTGTTCTCATGATAAGGATTGACCCCAAGGCCTTGTGCATGCTAGGCAGGTTCTCTACCACTAAGCTTCAATTCTATTTTTGAAAGTTAACTTCTAAACAATAAACTTCTCTCAAATTAAAATTTTTAAGTGCAACTCTAAATTAACTTAAAAGTAATAACCAAGTGTAAAATACACGGGGTCAAGAAACCAAAATGGATTAGGAAAGTTGTGGCCTTAAGATAGGTTGTTGGTGAGAAACCTGTAAATATATGATGATCACAGCAAAAAATGTCCAACAAACAAGGCTTTCAGGAAGGCTGTGATTGAAAACTATTAGCATTGAACCCTAAGATATGAAAACATCAGGGCATTTTTAATTAAACAGAAAATCTAAAAGTGTAAATGTGCCTAAAGAATGTCAAAAATACAAAAAACAAACCAAAAAAAGCAGTTTGGAAGTCTTTTTCCCAAAAGGAAAAAGAAAAGAAAATAACTGAACCATTACAAGCTTCCCCAACAGGATTTCATTAAAGAATTAATGTCACTTCTAAATGATTTCTCTGCACCACTGAAAAGGCCGCTCATCGTGGCAACGCTCTTCAAAGCACTGCTCTAAATGCTATTTGCCTGTGCTAAGATAGAAAATTAATATTAAGCCACAGTGAAGTGCAATGTTCCTGTTGTACAAATCAGTTACTTACAAAGTGTCAGACCCCCCCAAAAAAGGACTATTGAAACCTAATGAAAAACTGTAGTGCTTAATAAGAATAAGGTTTTTCAAAACATCATTGGTAAGCCAAGAAGCTGAAAAGTCCCTGCAGAGACTTCTGTTTAGTTCTTAAATTACTTTCAAACTCAGAGCTGAAGAAAAAAGAGAATCAAAGGCCCAAACATTCAAACCTTTAATAAAATATCAATGACTATCTTCATATAGCATCCCATAAGGACTGCCTGTTCCATGAATTGCAGTTTCCAAAGTGCAGTCTTTAATATCACTCTAAGGGAGTAAGCGCGTGCAAACACTCCAAGATCTCCGGGAAGGAACGCCAAGCGACTGCCATGCCCCTACCAGTCTATTGCCAGGTCTCTTTTGTGGCAGCTCTCTCCACATGCAAAGAAAAACAAAGCTAGAAACGACTAAAACTATTAATATAATGTCAGTTTCATTTTATCAGACAAGAATATAATTTGTCTTACTTCTCATATAAAAGATTGGAAACCATTATGAAATGTCAAGTTGTAGTAGTTATATTTTTAAAGAAGTTTATCAACTGTTTTATCAACTGATAAGTAAAAAGTGAAAAATCAAAGCTGCTATTTAAGAAATAATTTAGCTATAAATGAATTGCGGCCTGGAAGATGTAAAGTACTTCAATGTTATTGGAGTGAAAAATTGACTTACAATTTTATAAATTTTTCTGAGAGAAAAGAAAAAATGCATTATCATTTTTAACTGAATGCATTCAGATATATCAAAGCATTTCCTTAGAAATTCCAGGTGGACTGAAGTCACATGCAATCTTCAAAGTACACAATCTTTGTTTTTACAGCTCCTAACTCTGTCAACACTCATTCTCTACATTCAATATTAGATGTCAAAAGCAATGTTATAAATCTATTTCTTTAAACACATTCTATAGAGGCTGGAGAGTTGACTCAGTGGTTAAGAGCACTGGTTGCTCTTCTAGAGGACCTGGATTTCATTCTGAGCCTATATATGGCAGCTCTCAACCATCAGTACAGTTCCAAGGAATCCAACATCTTCTTCTGGCCTCCATGGGGACCAGACAAGTTGTAAACAGACATACATTGGGACAAATATTCACACATATAAAATAAAATAAAAAGATGTAATCTAAAACATTCTCCTAACTACAAAAGGAAAATTTCTTATTTCCAAGTAAAAGTTAAAACATTTATTTTTAAAAACAATGAATGCAAGATGTTACTTCAGTTTTCCTGTTTGTTGAAACTTGGTCTGTGTGGCAACACCTATAAGATCCTCTCAAGCCTAAGCCAGGCAAAACCATGGCATGGAGAAAGGGAACTGGACACAGAGTCCCAGTACTAGCCAAGAAGCTATTTTCTTTTAGGAGATGGGCAATAAGTTTTCTTTAATATAATGACATTAGATATATCAGGGCAGGAGGAATTGCCCCCATAGGTTTATATATTTGAATACTTGGTCATTAGGGAGTGGAGCTGATTGACAGGGATTAGGAGGTGTGGTTTTGCTGGAGAAGTGTGTCACTGTGGGTGGCTTTTTGGTTTCAAATGCTCAAGCCAGGCCCAATGTCTCTTTCTTCCTGCTTTCTACAAATCTGGATGTAGAACTCTCCGCTCCTCCAGCACCAGGTCTGCCTGTGTGCCACCATGTGAATGATGGAATAAACCTCTGAAACTGTAAGCAAGCCCCAATTAAAGGCTTTCCTTGAGCTAGCATGGTCATAGTGTCTCTTCACAGTGATAGAACATTGACTAAGACATCCACACTCCAGGACAGGACCCATGCTCAGGAGTAGTTGACCAACACAAATCAGACTCCATTTGTGTGTGTGTGTGTGTGTGTGTGTGTGTGTGTGTGTGTGTGTGTGTGTGCGCTTTGGGTTTTTATTTGGTTTGGCTTGTTTGTTTGCCTATTTGTTTGTTTAAGAGAGAAAGAGCAGGAAGCTGGTGGATAGGGAGGCAGGGCAGTATCTGGGAGGAGTTCTAGGAGAAAAAAAAATATGATCAAAATACATGGTATGAAATTCTCAAAAAATAAATATTTAAAAAAGAACAAAAAATTAAAATAAATAAAAATGAGAACAGTAAATAAATTACTTTATGTCAACATCTGTCAATCTAAAAGAGAATTCAAAGCCTACAAATAGGAATCAAAGATTGCACACCAAAGAATGGTCATTCTTTGGACAATTTAGAACAATGAAAGAAACATACCCTTTCTTATCAATAACTCTGGTCTCAAATTTTAGCCCCCTTAAAGATCGTGTTTCCTGGAACAAGACAACTGACCTATCTGAACCTGCTTCTTCATCTTTAAAATTGGCTAATACTCTGCCAGCTTTGTAAGAACCTTTTTTGCTTTAGTGGAAGCCATGAAGGCAATACTAGGACAGCATTAAATTATTAGTTACACAGTTTCTCCTTATCTCTAGAATATTCACAACTGAAGCATCCTCCACTCCCACATTTGTCCAAACCTAACCACATAACACCTCATATCAACAAATTCACTCACTTTTGCCCTAGACTCCACCCAACTCAACAGTTACACAGAGCATAAAAGGTTCACAAGTTCACATCACCACTGTGTGGGATAAGTTGCCGAAACACAAAGTGGTCCATAGAGTGAGGTCCAGGGCATCCAGAGCTACACAGAGAAATCCTGGAGGTAAATATTTCTTCACTTTTGGAGGATAGGAAGAGGATGGGATAAATGGCACAAGCTTTATGTTGACTATTTAAGCATAACATGTTAAAAAAAATTAAAGAGCCTATCATTTGACCCAAAAGCTCTGTGCTGCAGACTATGAACATCCTGAGAATGCAGTAGACACCAAAGAATTTTATCATAATTCTGGGAAACTATGTTATCTTTGATTCTTTAACCTGTTTATAATATATTCCAAAGTTTTTTAAAAGCAAGTTATAAATTATATGATTCTATTCCTACAAATTAATAAATCAGATGCTCATACATACATGAACACACAGTCATATGCAAATATAGATAATGGAAAGAATGATTGGTAATTTTTATTCTTCTTTGGCATTCTCTCTTGATACACAGTATTTTCCAAAATACACGTAATTAAAAAAAAATAGGCTACTTTTTAATTTAACAATATAGTTATACCTTAACAATGACCTCAGATAAAATCCTCAGAACTGGAAAATGTTCATCATGAAAGTAGGTTAAGCTCATAATAAAATCATACCTAAAAAAAGACACCTTTTCATGTTATTTCAGGTCTCTCCCTGCCATGATGAAATTTGCCTTTATTTATGTTAATATGCAAATGTGTCACTCCGGTCTTCCAAAGCACTATCCCGATCTAAAATTCCTCTAAACCAGAGGCTAGGTTGCATATTTTCCATGTTTTCCTCTACAACACACTGGACACTGCAAGATTCAATGAATTTACAATCCTTACACAGTGTGGGTACTCCAAGCCCAAGCCGTCCTTTCCCCAGTTCATTTAAGGGATACTTAGAAACTGTTTCATGGCACAGCTCCCACCCTCTAGTGCAGAGAGTGTGCCTGTGACTGTGTTCTGAGAAAAAGCTGCCACATTGACTAAGAATGATGCAGCAGAAATATTTTCCTAAGGTGTTTTCGGTGGACACATAAGTTTGCTCAGCTGCCTCTAGCATATTCCTAAAAAATAAAACTTAAAAGTCACCAACCTAAAGTGCTGTATTATCTTACAGCTTGAACACTAAAATGTTAAAAAGGAAGAAATCTTAGAAGTTTCCTGCTCTTTAATATGTAGATTTCCACTAACAGCAATCGTTTACAGGCAGCTGTCGCCTTTAATATTTCAACTTCTTCATGCTGAGATGTTAAACCCTATCCAGTTTTCAGAACTGCTTTCTCATTCAGTATCAGCTTTACTAATTACTAAGTAATAATTCTTCTCTCCTGCCTGAGAATTACAGAGGAAGGAAGGCAATGCAACAGACTTTGAGCAATAGACTAATTAAAATAGTTTCTTATTCTGAAACTTGTTTGTTCAAGGATACATGGAAATTATAATAAGTGAATTTTTTTCTTTTCCATTGCTCAGCACACATCATTTAAATGTGGTTTCTTTCCTCTTTCCATAATTCACAGTGTCTACTGACAGTCAGTAGAAAGCTCCATGGTTAGTTCAGCTCCAGAGGAGACAGAGTCATGATCCTTGATGAATTAAAGATAAAATGTTTTCAAAAAAAAAAAAAAACCTACAAAAGAAATGAAATACTGTACTGATGATAGTCCTCTCTTTTCTGTGACACCTTCCTACACTTGAGTTCCGGGATAATGATGTTTTGTGGCTTAAGTATTAAATAATCCATATGCATTCCTCTTGTTTACTACTTCCTGTCTTAGGAAGCAACAGCAGCTTTGATGCAACTTCATGTTAGCTTCCCCTGGATTTTCACTACATAAACAACAGTAACAACAAAGAACACATAGTAATAACTTCCTAGTCCCAATAAAACAGCTTTCAATAGTCAGAGTCATCCATTAGTCAATGAAACAATAAGCTGGCCTCTAAGCATTATCTCTTTGCAAATTCATCTAGACACACACACTGCATGGAAACTGTTCAGAAGAACCTATAAAAACGTGTGGAATAAATGAAGACATGTGTGGAAAAATATCACACACAGAGCTGGCAACAAGTCCAAAGACATCATTTCACTCCGAGTGCATGGTATACAAGACATGGTTCTAATTTTCCAAGACACAATTCCAATTTTCCGCAGAATGAGTAGAGAGATAAGAATAGAAAGGAATGAATGAAGCAAAGAGGGAGCCAACATGGTATAAACTATTCTCCTAAAAAGTTCACAGAGCAAATGAAGAGCAGGCTATTGCTTGAAGGTGAACTAGTTCTCCAAATAGGAGTAGAGTGGAAACATAGGCAGACAGCATGGAGCCTGGGTACAATATTTTGGGAAACCATCAGGCAGTTTTACACATTCTTAAGAAAACAGTCCACCTGTAATCTAGCAATTCCACCTGTAGATACTTACCTAAAAGAAACAAAGCAATAGACTGCTCATCAAAAGAAAAGACTTTAGTAAGGTATGACTACTTTGTTCATAAATAAAAACTACAAAACAGCTCCCATAAAACAAATACATTGAACAGTGCTCATATAATGAAACAGTGGTTTCTCCTGCTTCATTAAATAATAGATAATTTCAAAAACCAAATTGAGCTGTATAGGCAGACGTTTCTATCACATCAACAGCTCCCAAATAGACATACAGAAGCTTATATTAATTACCAATGCTCAGCCAATAGCTCAGGCTTGTTACTAGCTAAATCTTACATTTTCAATTAGTCCATTTTTTTTTACCTATGCTTTGCCACATGGCTTGGTAAGTTTTCTCAGTACAGCATGGCTATCTTGTTTCTCTCTGCATCTGCTGGTGACTCCAGAGTCATAAGACAGCTTTTTGGGGTGATTCCTGCTGTGATCCTGGCCGTGGCAGGTTTGTACATTCCAGGGTAAGAATGTGAAGATTTGATACATTTAGATTGGAAGAATAGAGATAAGAAAGAAACACAGGATAGTACCAGGATGGCAACTCTGTGAATCCTGAATGTTGAATTTTTGAGCTCTGAGTTCTGAGTTTGCCTGTGTTTAATTTTCCATACACTTTTATACTCCAATACAAAATGCGGGGGAGAAGGAAAAAGATTGCCTTAATATGATACAACAAATAACCAGAACAGTTACTTGTTTCAATGCTTGAGACATCAAGTCATTAATTCCTGGGTATTTGATGTTTGGGGCAGTAAATGCACCCTAGACCAAGTATCCTGTAGAAAGTTGCTCCCTAAGTCAAGCCTCTTATCTCAAAAGATGAAACAGAAGTATGCTTGAATTCTCTGCCCTTTGGTCAGGGTGGAGCAGATCTACCTCTATGGCCCATGTTAGTGTCCAAGCATTTGTAGCTACACCTGTAGTCAACAACTTTAAGCTCAAACTCTCTGACCTTCTTCTGACATGGTGGAATAGTCTCACATCTTTGGGTTCCCACACTCCAGATTTTACCCTTCTTCTTCCCATTGTTCTCAATTTGGCTCTCCCGCCTAACTTAACCCTGTTCAGCTATTGGCCAGTCAGCTTCTTTATTAAACCAATCACAGTGACACATATTCACACAGTGTAAAGGAATACTCCCAGAGCTGAAGAAGTCAAGCAGCAGAGAGTACATACTGCGAGGGTGCGCAGATACGACGTTCAAGAGCAGGTGAACTTAATCAGTGCTGATGAGCTAAGAACAATAGTTAAGAGCACAGAAGATCCCAGCACTTAGAAGGCAGAAGCAGACTGATCCCTGTGACTTCAAGGACAGCCTCATCTACATAGTGAGCTCCAGTCTTGCCACGTCATTTGGTGTTGTCATTGTTCAGGTCCTGTTTAGATAATTATATTGTTGAAATTCTGTGGCCATATTTCATATCTAGACAGCAATCTCACAACAGACTGCCTGATCTTCTGTTGTTGACAATCTTTCTACCCTGGCCTTTGCTCTGTTCCCTGAGCCTTAGGTTATAAGGGCTGTGCTGCAGATGTATCAGTTGGGGGATCACAATCACCCCATGGTTAGTTGTTCTCTGCATTTTGACTGATTTTGGCCCTCTGTAATGTTCTCCATCTTCTACAAAAATAAGCTTCTTTGTTGAGGGGTAAGGGCTACAATGACTTGTGTGTCTTAAGTATTTAGAATGAAATAATATTACTGTAGAAAAGTAGCAGTAGTGGGCTCTTCTCTAAGATCCATGAGCTTACTAAGAAGAGTTGCCTGGATTTATAGAACCAAGCATGACTATGCCAGTTGACAAGTCAACATGGATGGGAGATACCTCATGTGGTTCTGTCCCTAGATAAAGAACTACAGGGATTTAATGACTACTGTGAGAGGAAGAATTAGTCTTCCACAGGGATGAGCTCCCTAATTGATTATCCAATACTTGGTAATTAATCCAAAAACATATACATACAAGCAACATCAGATGAACTAAGCAGATTTTACTTATATATTCATTCATTATTAATAATTAAAGAATGAGGGCCTATGAATTTGAGATGGCGTGAGGAAAGGACATTGGAGGGGTGACAAGTGTCTTAATTAGTGTTCTATTGCTATGAAGACACACCATGACCATGGTAACTCTTAGAAAGGAAAACACTTTATTGGAGCTAGTTTATAGACCAAAGGTTTAATCCATTATCATCATTGGGAAGCATGACAGCATGCAAGTGGATATGGTGCTAGAGAGGTAGCTAAGAGTTCTACAACCAGATCCACAGGCAGGCAGCAGGAAGAGAGAGACACTGGGCCTGGCTTGAGCATTTGTGGGACATACTTCCTCTAATTTGAGGTCACACCTCCTAATCCCTGTTAAATAGCACTGCTCCCTAATGACCAAGCTTTCAAATATATGAGTCTATGGTGCCATTCCTACTCAAGGCTCACAACAAGGAAAAAGGACATGATACAACTATCCTTTAATTAAAGTGAAAATTTTAAAAACAGGTGCAAAGAAGCACATGCCTGTAATCCCTGTACTAGGGAGGAAGAAACAGGAGGATCCCTGGGGTTTGCAGGCCAGTCAGTCTAGCCAAATTAATGAATTCTAGATTCATCAAAGACTCTCAAAAATTAAGATGGAGGTGAGCTGAAAAGATGGCTCAGCATTTAAGACCACTTCTGGTTCTTCCAGAGACCTGAGTTTGGTTCCCATCATCCATGTAAGATGATTGGCCCCCAGCTCCAAGGGTTCTAATGCTTCTGACCTTGGCCAGCACCTGTCACCACATGCATACACATATACACATAATTCTAAAATAGTAAGAAAAACAAAATTATTTAAATAATGAAGTAGAGAGTGTTTGAGAAAAATGCCTGTCAGCCTCGGATTGTATACGCAGGTTCAGGTACATCCACACATAAACATACACATACACAAAGATATATATCTTACAAGCCCTTGATAAAAAATTAAATAAAGAGCAAATATTGACTAGAAATACAGCTAGCATTCACCAAGCCCAATAGTCTGTTCCTATGACTGAATAAAATCAGACATTGTGGCTCATACCTGAATTCCCAGCACTAGGGAAGCAGAGGGAGAAGGTTCATAAATTCATAGTCACACTCATGTATACAGGAAGTTATAGGACATCCTAGGTTTCATGAAACCCAGTCTTAAGGAAAAAAATATTTGAGCATAGGAGATTTCAAGACTTAGGACAGATCAATCTTTTGCTATCTCAGAAGAAGCTAAAAGCATAAAGGAACTGGCAGACACTTTCACCTTGACGTCACGGTATGCATGCTGGAGTTTCATGACGGCTTTTCTTTGGCATGGTGACATTAAATAAGACCACCAAAAACCACAGCGACAAACACAAATGACACAGGTGCAAGCTTCACCTTTTCCTCTCTATCCACAGTTCGTACATTTTATTACTCCACGCTAATTTTTACTTACTGGTGTAGCTAAGAAAACTGGCAACATTTTCAGAGCCTTGTGAAAGTCACAAACATGGCCAATTCCTTCAAATTAATGAGCCCTAAATTCATGATACTATTAAGAATGTACTTATACTGCATAGAAAATAAAATTCTGGCGAGAGGAATAAAACATTTCTTTGTCTTCTCAGGTGAGCACCAACATATAATATGCAGATTTCCAGCACATCTAGGCACTCTGTCTAATGACTTCAGTAAATTAAAGGAAGAGGTGAAAAACTACATGACAAGAAGACACAAAACAAATAGCTAAAGGAACCCTGTAGCACATGGTAAGGAAATAACAGGTCTAAGACTTATCTCTCATCCTATCCCTCCATGAGCAATATTATGTGTATAAAACTACAGTGGCAGTAGATTCTGCTCATGAAATACAAAAGGCCCTATCCTGGGGATGGGCAGGGGGCAGAGGGCAGAAGGAGGAAACTGAGGGACACACTGCAGTGACCAGGGGGAGCATGACCTAGTGATATTGGGTGCTAAGAAGATGCTGCTGTGCGGGGAAGGGGCATGGGGTGGTTATGTTCTCAGCCTACACTTAACGTGCTGAGGATAACGCATTGTTCATGCTGTCAAATTCAACTAGCTGGCCACACATCATATATTCACCTTTATGTAGACATGCTCTGCTTTCTTTGACAAAAAAAAATTTAAAAATCATCTATTCCTAATCCCAGGAGAGCTTTCTAAGTCTCTCTATATTTTTATGTTGTTTTATTTTTTGTTTTGGTTTTGTTTTATCTGTTTGTTAATTGTATGGGAAA
>NC_022009.1:159821-170862 GCF_000317375.1 Microtus ochrogaster | reverse complement strand
AAGTCTCTCTATATTTTTATGTTGTTTTATTTTTTGTTTTGGTTTTGTTTTATCTGTTTGTTAATTGTATGGGAAATGGACATACATTCCTGTCCTCTGATAATTATTTCAAAAGAAAAAAGCTCTGTTTTCACAAATTCTTACCAACAATTATGAGACTTAGCCTTTTTCATTGGAAAGAAGTTCCAGCATCCTCATACAAAGATGGAAGATGGGGAGCAGACAGTGGATGCAGATTAGTACACCTCTCCTGCAGCCTTAATACCAACAGTCATGAGGCCCTGACCCTCAGTTTACCCACTGTGAAGAATTTTAGGTAACTCAAAAATTCATTTCCCAGGATATTATTCAGGATAATTGGACAAGAATAATTATAGCTTATACTGTGAGTGGCATTAGAAAAAAATATAGCTGGTAGCCATCGAGAAGAGATTAGACAATAAATAACACTATAAACCATGCAATGAAATAGTCTGTAGAGATGAAGAACATTCATTATGATTCTATGTAATGTGGCTGGATCTCAGAAGCATAGTGCAAAAGACACTATACACACAAGTGTGTGTGTGTGTGTGTGTGTGTGTGTGTGTGTGTGTGTGTGTGTATTATGGCAGTATCCATATAAGCTAAAAGCAAGTAAAATGAAATATACCATTTAGGGATAAATGCACTCTGGTGTCAAATACTAAGGGAAGCAAATGATAAATACAAAACATCATGCAATGGTAATGTCTGGAGGAAAGCAAGGTAAGGGAGAAGGAAGTGAACAGGGCACCTTTGACTATAGCAGCATGTTGACTGGTGCATTCATGAGCATTTATATATTTATTGTTATTATACTTCATAACTTACATACTATCGTCTATGTATTAAACAATTCATAAATTTTTAAACATTGCATGTATTATTCTGAGAAACTGTTTAAGATAAAAGGGTAAGTACATAACCCTAATGATACAAATAAATTGTTTCTCTGGTCTTCAGCAGCTCCAGTAATATGGCTGTTTCCTGTGGAGAAAAGACAGGGACATCATTTTCCAGTATCGTACACCATCCTCGCTTTTAGCCCTTCTGCAGCACGCACCTGAAGACAAAGGAGCCGCACCGATGCAATAGAACACTATTGGAGCAGGAAGGCAGGTTCACCTCCTCTCTGGAAGACATTACTGGCTTATCTTTCTGAAGTCCACTTTACCTCGAGTACTGTTTGTAAGGTCAGGGCTAGGAAAGAGCCATACTTGGAGTCCTGCCTTACAGGGTTCGCTTGGCTCTCGAGCCAAAGAGAAACTTATTTTAAAAATGTAATGAGATCATTTCTGATAGTAAACAGAAAGCATGAAGTTTGAATGTATTTTGCTTGCAGCTTATGAAAGTGAGGCACTCCTCCTTACTTTTCAGGAAAACTTAGCCTTATATTATATCCTGCTAAAGGTAACTTCTGAGAGCTGAGTAGTACAGTACTTACCTCGTGTGTACAAGGTGTGGCTTCCACACCCAGCATATGCACACACACACACACACACACACACACACACACACACACACACACAAAGGTCACTTCTCTTTAAAACATGATTATCTTTTAAAACAATATACTTTTTGAGAATTTCATATACTTACACAATATATTTTGATCATATTCACCTCCGACTTCTTTCAGATTCTCCCCATGTACAAAGCCCCCTCTCACCTTCCCACCCTTTTACTGTAAATGAGTCACAGAGTCTAATTAGTACTGCCAATATGTAAAAATGTGAGTGCAGACCTCTACCAGAACATATCCAACCTACCAGAAAACTGACTCCCTCTCCCTCCCCCAGTAGCTATCAATTGTGCATAGTTCCTCAGATAGGGGTGGGAGGCTCATGGGCCCCTCCCTGAGGCAATGTTGCTAAAATGTCAACTGGCTTGATCTTCTGCAGGCAACCACAGCTACCATGAACCTATGAGTATGGCAATCTTGTCTTGTCCAGGAGACATTGTTCCATCTAAGTCCTTCACAGCCTCTAGATCTTAATATCACACACACACACACACACACACACACACACACACACACACACTTCCATGACAACCCCTGAGCCTTCTAGGGAATGGGTGTGATATAGATGTTCCATTTATAGCTAAGTACAAAAGATATCTGTTTCCATGAAAAAAAAATAAAGCAGAAAGGTCAAAAGGATGGCTTAATAGTCTCTTTGTTGTATCAGTTTTACTGGGTTACAGTCTCCACTCCCCTCTGTTAAGTCAACACTAATATAGGTATTTCTATAGAGGTATTTGTAGATCTGATTAAAGCCCACACAAAGTGGACTACCTGCCTGTGGATCTCAGGCTTTCCCAACCAACTTTCATGTTAGATGAGCCAATTCCTTGTAACAAATCTCCTACTGTTGGGTCTCTTCTTGAACCTTGATGACCAATGGTTGAGTCTAAAATGCCCACCACTAAAGATCCTAAGTCCAAGCACATGGGCTTGGCTTCCGTGTTGCTTCTCCAGAAATGTCAGCCTTTATCTTCCCATCAGCTTACACTCTAAAGTTTGCAAATAAAACACTATCACAACCATGGGAAGTAAAGAGTAAACCAGAAAGCAATCCAATTTAGCTAAAGAACTTGGAAAAATCAGAAGGATAATCAAATTTCTCCTTAGGCATTGACAGAAACATAAAACTCAATTTTTATAACAGACTGTTGAATTCCTCCAAGGAATGCTGAAATAGACGCCTAAGTGACCCGGAGGGTTCATTTAAGTGTCTACATTATAGGATTTGAACTTCAATTTAAAAGAGGAAAAGTGATTCACAGTGAACCAAACAAATCACACTCTGAAATATAATGTGTGCCAATCTGCCACTTAATGGCTTATCAAGAAATACTTCATAGCTACCTGTCTGTCCTCAGAGCCTCTTCCTTTAAGAACTTCACCTTGATTATTCTGTGTCTTTAAAGTACTGAAACTGAACAGTCAAAATCCCAGTTCCATTTAAGCTCACTTCCCTTGGAGTCCAGGGCAACCTGTTACTTAAATACGAAGGATGAATTTCACTGTATTTCAATGATTTGGGTGACATTTCCTTGACATTCACAATATGTCTATAAATTAGAAGAGCTATAGTTTTAACACAAAATGAATAAAATGATCAAAAGACTCCTCCAGCCAATGCTTACCCCCAGAGGATGGGAAGCCAATCTGATTTCTGATCTCTACATATATCAAGTTCATACACAGAAGCATAGGGAAATCACCAATAAATTGCCTTTTCTCATTATGTTTTGGTTTGCCTTTATGTTTTCTAGCTCGTGTAATTATTCCCTGTCTTCTATAGAGGCAGATTATAGAACGCCTTGATTAATCCACTGAAACCCTTAATTTACCATAATTTAGGAACCAGAAATTGTTTTCTAAATGTTAAAGCTAGAGCGGGGCAAATGATAACATACCCACCTATCGCAGAGCTCATTTGTGCTTCTTTTTTCTCCTTCTTCCCAAAATAGAACATAGAAGCGCAATCAAGAACAGACATACAAAGCCAGGCAGCACTAAAACTCAGGGGAGATGGCTTTTCACAGACTCTGTGATGGAGGTCTGCACTCTGAAGAAAACTCCATCCACTCCCAGGGGATGTGGATTGCAAGAGCCCTCTTTATTTAAAGCTGAATAGAGACATCCCAGCTAACACCCACTGCAGCAAACTCTATACTAGGCCTTGATCTGAACATTTTACAGTGAAGATAATATTAGTGTCTTGCTTTTATTTCTAATGCAAGGTCATGTGGCCGAAAAGCAGTAGAGCCAGGATTTAACCCCAGGAATCATTGCTTTATAACAGAATGTGTCTCTTATCCTACTAGGTTAGAAGTGGTTTTTTTGAAAATTCTCTATCACTTAAGTAGTTGCAGCATCCCACCCATATGAAATACCCAATGATTAGATAACAGACTGAGAATGAAATAAAACAATGCATGCAAGCTGGACAGAGTACTGGGGCCATGCAAGTGAGTAAAATAAACAGACCAGTCATAAATCTAGAGTGGGAAGTACACACTAAAAGCCAGCCACAGTCTTGCTGCTCTGCCTCCCACTAAATTGATAAAATAGTTGAGATATTTCTAAACCATGGTGACAATCATGATTCTAACAAAAGGAGTATTCTATTTAATCACCCAGAAACCAGCTTCCATGCTATATTTGAAAACTGTCATTAGGAAGCCCATTGTGGTAGCTGCACAACAGAGATACCTAACAAAAAGTCCTTTTCAAAAATTGCAGAAATAGAAAGTTGAGTTGCCCAGAATACTCAGTCCCATAAGCATTACAGTGACTCAAGGTTTGGACAAGAGCGACTTCATTTTTGGATCTTATGTGTGATGGTCGCTGTGCTCGCTCCATTTCCAGCAAGCAGAGGCATCTGCAGATTCCGTGGGCCTTTGTGAGTCAGTGTCACAATGCTGTCTTGTCACTTTCCCTTTGCAATCTTTATCTGCTACTTGAAATGAAGGAGGAGAGGCCTGAAATGTGTGTTTTTCAAATACATCCAGGACCACACTTCACTGGGGCTCTTCACTTGTTAAATAAAAACCACCCAACAGCTGCTACATAGGAGAGGAATACCAATCACTTCAGAAGCTGAGAAACTTCAGGTCTTGAAAAACATACCCATTCAGAGCGAGTGTGACACTCCGAATGAAATGCTAAATCCAGGCTGCGTTTCTTGTCATCGGTCAGACTAAATGTGGGGACGCCAGCAAAGATGCAGTTTCCCGTGAATGTTATTAGGGAGAGCATTCATTCTTACATACACAGTATCTGTAGTCCCATCCTTGTGTGCTGTCCTCTCGAGCTCCCTGCCATGGCTATGAAGCCGTATGTTACAAGTCCTTCGGCACAATAGACATGCCAGAGGAATCAGATACACTGTTGAAATTCATTGCACACCGGCTACAAACTAGGGGCTGTATCAGTGCGTGTTGTGAGATGGATTTCCATTCTTTTCATGTCTCCCTGAATTTATTTGACAGAGTTTCAGAAGGGAAATGCGCTTGCTGGAGAGCAGGTTGTTTGGGCTTCTTGCAGTCACAAAGAGGCTGATAGATGTTCCGCTCTCTTTGCCATTATCTCAAACCTCATCATCTCAGACACCCAGCCACACTCTGTAACGGAGCAGCAGCGGGGATTCTTCCTCAGATTGTTCTTTGTCTTAGTGTTTCTGGAGGCTTCCCTAGGCAGGTTTAGACTTTTCAAAGGCACAGCCAGCTTTGAAACACTCTTATATCAACACCCAAAAGAAAGAAAGAGGCTTTGCAAAGTTTCAGTTCAACAATCGCCAGACCAGCTTCTGTACGTTCCTAAACATCAGATCCCAACAACTGTTTTGCAAAACATAACTCCTGGCGCCTGCAGTGCTCTCAGGCTAAGCTCCTCCTTTCAAGCAAAGTGGAACATCTGCAAACTTCATTCCTTCCCTTCCCATCCAATTCTCAACACGCCACAGACTGTCAACTCTGAGGGCTCTTGCTATCTTATGCTCATGACCAGTGATGGATCGATGACTCGGGGTATGAGCAAATCTCTAGCTCCTTGAGATAATGTATTCCTCTTCTCTAACAAACTCTGTTCTCTTGTGCTCACTTGCTCAGTCTCTCTCCCTTCTCCCCTCCCTCCCTCCCTTCCTCCCTCCCTCCCTCTTCTTTTCTTTCCCCTCTACAACTTCTGACACCCCCTTCTTTATTTCAGTTGTGGGGATTCCCTGTCCCATTATCATTAGCCCACCTTCGCTCTGATGAACTGGCCCTAAGCAATCTTGTTCACATTCATGCTTCTAAAATGTTCTTCACATTGTTGATGATCTAAATCAAATCTTTCTCCTGAACATCAAGAACATTTTACTTCATGGTAAATACCGTAAGATATTTTGCAGAACCTCAAATTTGAGATGTCTAAAACAAAACCCATCATTTCCTCCCCCAAAAATCTAACTCTAGGGTCGTCAAGCTGCCTCAGCAGGACTAGGGTCAGCAAAGTCTGATGATCTGATGAGACCCCAGAAGCCACATGGTAGAAAGGAAGAACTGACTGCTGCGAGCACTCTTCTAACCCCCACACACATATTGTGACACATGTATGACAAACACATGCACACAAACACACACACATATACACATGCACAATGAAGGAATAGTTTAGTTTTATGAAACAATGTTCCACAGAGATAGAAAACTGAGACTAACTCCATACTGGTCCTCTTCCTGAGTCCCAAGCACCTGTAATTCTCATCAAAATGGCCATGATGAACATCGAACTGATCATCCATCCTCTGGAATTGCCCAACCCTTCCGTCTTCCATTCCTAAAAGTCACCAATCTCTACCGGTTAAACATCAAACTGAAAAGTAAGGCAGACATCCCTTTCTGGAATTTCTATTCCTACCAATCTTCGAAAGCCATGTTGTACACACTCCAGTATATGTGTCTAGTTTGACTGCTTACCACTTTTCTATCTTGTTATCAAACTAATAAAATTTAGTAATGAATTTGTTATTCAAAACTCTGCTCAGCTGTTACCTTATTTGAGAAGTCCGGCTTCATTGGGAACAGCCAAGGGTTTCCTATTCTTCTCCCAGCCTTATTTATTCCTATTTTATAGCACTTGGTCCTTACAGAGTAGATGAAGACCGGAAGCTTGTTCATCTTTATGTCGCCAGTACGCAGTACCGTGATTCATGCATCCGAACAGTTTAATGAATGCCTTGAGAACAGAATTGTGGGGGGTGAATGGTATCATGCTCTACCTTTCTAGAAGCATGCCTTTTTTCTAAGTTGTATGCTTTTCCATATGGAATCCTCATTGTTACTCTGGGTGGGGTAAGACCTAATTCTCCAAGACTTTGCTCTTTTCCCTATCAAAGGAAGACTCTCTTAGAGGAATGAGACATTCTAGCCACTCTCATTTAGCTAATTAGAAATTACATGCAGTAGAACTTTCTGAAAATTGAATCATTTACATCTGGGAAGGGTTGAGGTTTCCTTCTTTCTCTGCTAGCTGAACACTTAAACATTACTAGGTGAACCTATCAGAGTCTGAAGGCATAAGTCACAAACAATGCCACAGCAGTTTGGAATTATGATTAATAGGGTGGTATTTATTTAAAGGGGAAAAAACTTACAGATCACCATCAGCGCTCTGCGCAACCAGGAAGGGAGCCTAGTCGCCGGCGGAGCAGGAAGTGAAGAGAGAGGAGAAGGAAGTGGCTGCTTTTTTAAAGGGAGAGAGACCACGCCCCAATGGGCTGGTATCTCAGCGGCTATAGGCTGGAGGAGCGGAAGGACCCCCCGCAACAAGAGTCCACTTCCAACACCTTCACATGTCATTTCCATGACTGGCTGAATCTCATGAACCATCCCCAATCATAGCCCGTCCTTTTCAATGATAGCAGCCCACACAGACTTGACCTCTAGATACCTCTGATGAGCCTTGCAATATGTTAAACAAGTTTGTTATGATCTTTACTAACCAATGATTATGAGGCACTTCCGGTTTTTCTATAGCACAAGCATACTCCACAGCTCCCAGGCTGTCACCTAGTAAATCAAACTCACCATTCCACCAGAAGAGGTAAAGTGTTTCAATAGTGTGCAAAGTAGGACTTTTTACACACACACACACACACACACACACACACACACACACACACACACACACATTACCTCTTCCCAGTGTCTCAGAGAAATAATTAAAAAGGAACTACTTAGTGCATGTAGGATTCCAGCTTGATAAATTCTGCATTTCTGTCACATAATCTCATAATTGCATTCAGAATCCATTCCAACCAAATCATTCCCCAGGCTTACAGGGATACTTTCTTTCTCACAGCCCTCTTTTTTATAAGGTTATTTTGCTTGTTGTTAGAGATGTTTATTTGTTCTTCTTGGTAGTTTGGGAGTTTTGTTCCCTTGTATAAACTAGAATCAAGACAGGATTTTCATACCTGTTACACAAATACTCTGCCACTGAACTACTTTTTGAAACATTTAAGAGGCTCCCTAGAAGACAAATCTGAAGCAGGTGGCTTTGACTAGGTAGATGTCACAGTTCAGTCTGAAAGTAGCCCAATGTACACAAAACCTGTATCTGCCAAAATGCTGTAACCATCAAGTAAAGTTGCTACATACACACAATGAACACAAACACAGTAAACAGTAATTGTATTAACATCCAAATTTATGGCTCACAGGATGCTTGTTAATAGAACATAATATGTGTTGACCACTACAAATATATCCTAAGCCATTTTTATATAAATTTCCAATGCTTAATTCAGTAAGTTCTTGGTTTCTATGTACAATGTATTCTCTAAGAACTTGTACATTTAGAGCACTTTACATGACAAATAATTTCTACTCCATCTTAAGGGTTGTTCTGGTCAGCCTGGTCTGCTGTAACACATTGCCATTGACTTGAAGGCTAAAACAGCAAGAGTTTGTTTTACATTTAGAGTTTTGAAGGTCTAAAGTCAAGATTCCTACAGGTCCAGTTCTCCTGAAGGCTTTCTTCCAGGGATGTAGACACCTTCTTGTGTCCTCACAGAGTAGGCAGTGGGGGTCAAAGGAAGGAGGAGAACCTCATCTTATAGCACCATTAGGTTGATTCATGAGTGGTACACCCTCATGGCCTAATTACCTACACAGGCCCCAGCACCATCACTCGGAAGTCAGGAGTTCAACCTAAAGAGATATGGACATAAAAGTTCAGTCCGTAACAAACTTACACTGACTCAGTGAAAAGTCAAATGGGTGGGAGGTAAGGGGTGGGGAACCAAGGAAAGACAGAGAAGAATTTTTAGTGCAAAAACCAGAACTCATTCTAATTGAGCAAAGAGAAATTTTATGCCCATTATAGGCAGAAAGCCGGAAGCTGCCTAATGAAGGCCCTGTGCTTACTCACAGTAGATTTAAAACTCCCTAATGAACAATTATCTCTGCTAACTTCTGCTAGACAAGCACTCCCTTTGCCTTCCAGTTTAACTCCTCCACAAAATACATTTGTTTTTCTGCCCTTAACCTTTTAAGCCAAGTGGATACCAAAGCATTTTAATGCCTTCTCTGAAATCAGACCCATTAACATTGCAACAAAATATTCAGGCATTAGTCATTGTCCACAAAGGTTGTTCCAATTCCTTTTGCCTTTCTTTATATATATATACTTGCTAATGAGAGTGTTAAGGAATTCTCTTCCTCCCAGATGACATTCTAAGTTGATTCTTAGTGACCCAATTAAACAGATATAATAATAACTCAAATCTTCATTAAGGGAAAGAAAGAAAAGAGATCAGACAGAACATGTGATTTTTTTAAACATTATTAAAGAGAATACTGAAGAAAATATATGAAACTTTTAGCATCCAATAATATGATTGTGTACAGGTGACTGCCTATACAGTAGTATAAGTTCTTTTTTGAGATTTGAAATGGCTCTTAACTGAAGTTTTGTTGCTGCGTTATTGTTAGGATGGCTGTTGTTGTTGCTGCTGCTGTTTCGAAGCTTGGTCTCATGGGTCCTAAGGTTGGCCTCCAGCTCACTGTGTAATCAAGTAAGACCTTGATCTTCATTCTGGTCTTCTTCCTCTACCTCTTTAATGCTGGATTCAGACATGTGCCACCACTCTGTTTATGCAGTGTCTGGACAATATGGGACTCTAGAGTAAGAAAGGAAAGTACTCTACCAAACTGATCTAAGTCCCCAGCCCCTCGTAACTGAAGAACAAAAATAGGTAATAAAAAAGTAACTGTCTTAAATCAGACAAACCAAACATCAGATATTTCTGATTCCCTACTCTCTAAACTCCCACATTCTGCTTTGTCAGTTTTCACCCCTCATTAAATGTTTTGTCCTTGTCCTCTTCTATGCCACCAAGCATTGCTACACAAAATCATTTGTTAGACACAATGTAAGTTCACCCCATAACCTAAGGTAAGGTGTTCCTTAGCAATTTGCCTTTTCCCTGCACTTACTGAATGACTATTGTTGGAGGAGGCCACTTGATTGTTTCCCGGTTGCCCAGAAACTGAAATAATCACATAGAAACTACATTATTTAAATCACTGCTCGGCCCATTAGCTCTAACTTCTTATTGGATAACTCTTACATATTAATTTAACCCATTTCTATTAATCTGTGTCTATGCCTTACTGGCTAAAAGAGTTCCGGCATCCATATCTGGCAGGGCTACATGGCTTCTCTCCAACTCTGCCCTTCTTTATCCCAGCATTCAGTTTAGTTTTCCCTGACTACCTCTATTTTCTTGCCCTATCAGGCCAAGCCAGTTTTCTTTATTAATTAACCAATCGTATTCACAGCATACAAAGGGGAATCTCACATCAGAGTATCACTTTTCCCACTGACCATCCTAAACCTGTTCTTCCTTACTTCACTTCCTGAAAGATTACTGGAATTTTGGTTGACTTTGTTTACATTTATTAGTTTCTAGAGAGTTTTTCAAGTCATATTTCAGGTAAGTACCTTTGGTTCATACTTTCTAGTACAGTCATATCTTTCTAAGAATACCAAACATGGAACCATATTTGGATATCTTGTTTATAGAACTACAAGATTAAGTCATGGAAAAGTTTGGGATGCCTTTTGATGTTATACCATGAATCCTGTCATGTAACCAGTTCCTAAACTATCCCTAAATGTTGCCCAGTTCTTAAAGTTCTGAAACATCCTCCTCTTTGATACTGAAGAGGCCAGGCCTCTGATTGCTTCCAACAAATGGAATGTGAAAAGATGATTGATAGGATGCCACTCCAATATTTATACTATGACATATGGCTCTACCTTAACAGACTGAATTAGGATTCTCTTTGAAAACAATTGTCCTGAAGAAGACATATAGGCTATAGGACCTCCAGTCAGTAGCCAGAAGGAAGCCTGCACTGCCAATCACATATCCTCAAGAAAATGGATTTTAGCTGGGTGGTGGTGGTGCACGCCTTTAATCCCAGCACTCGGGAGGCAGAGGCAGGCGGATCTCTGTGAGTT
>NC_022009.1:151070-159721 GCF_000317375.1 Microtus ochrogaster | reverse complement strand
TGAGTTAGAGGCCAGCCTGGTCTACAAGAGCTAGTTCCAGGACAAGAACCAAAAAAAAAAAAAAAACTACAGAGAAATCCTGTCTCGAAAAATCCAAAAAAGAAAAAAGAAAATGGATTTTGCTAGCAACATGAATAAGCTCATTTTTCCCCAGTTAAGCTTCCCAGTGAAGAAGCAACTCAACCAACACCTTGGTGTAATGTCAAGAGATGCTGAGCTGAAGAGCAACTAAACCATGTCACAAACCCTGAGTCATCTCAATATATGCACCTTGTCTTGCATGGAGTTTGTGTGATTTACTATATAGCGATATAAAATTAATATGGGGGGTAGAATTTCTTTCCAAGGAAAGAAAAGAAAGGATGAAAAAAAGCAGAAGGTCAAAGGTAGACAATGCAGAGTTACATCTAACTGAAAAGTCCAGAGCGGGAGAATGGATTCAGAAAGGCCCTGATTGGCACACACACTGAACATGACTACTTGAGAAGGAAGTCTCTCTGAGCTGCTGCTCTGAGAAAAGTCAAATTTTCGTGGAATTACATATGAACTATTATACAGTTTGGTTTTTACCTCATCAATGGAGGGAGTGAGAATATCTGATTCAGTTCATAAGCCAAGCAGTAAACACTAAGTGCTTTGCGTGTGATAATCACCGCAGCCTAGGTAAGTGTCTTAAGTACCAATTCAGAGATGAGGGAAATGAAGCATGTGGATGCTGGGTGATTCGCTAAGCACTGTGCTAGAACTAAACTCCAGCCTGTCTCCAAAGCTGTAGGTCTCACCAAGCACTACGGACAGGAGAATGAAGGTCAGTGAGAGTGACGTGGAAAAGATATGGATGGACCCTGAGAGTAGAAACTCAGGGGAAAACAGAACGATAGCAACCACCCACTGCAGAGTTAAGCAGAAAGCAGGAACCAGCACTTTGAAGAATTAAATAAATTAAACGTTTTTCACAGTATCAATGAAAAGACGGAAATAATCTTTAAACAAAGAAGTTATATCCTTGGGCAGAAGACTGAGTTTAAAAAAAATAATGAGATTACACAGGAGGGTATCAAAGCATGGTCAGATAAACTCAGCCACTATAAGAAATTTCAAACCAGAGGAAAAACTTTACTAATACTCTTCACCTAGAAACTGAAAATTAGTATCAAATTTCCTTGTTCGGTTTTATGCTTGTAACACTGTGCCATATGAACTAAAGTTGTCCCCCACTCCTCCAAATCAAGATATTGTCTCCAAATTGTATTGGTGTTTAATAAATCTGTGAATTGGAGAACTGCCCACACTATTAGAGGCAGGCATGGGAGCTGAATGGTGTCAGAGTTCTTACAATGAACATTATGGTGACTAGGATTGACAAACCCATCACCCAAGTCAGTCTTCACAAGGTGTGGCTCTGCCCAGGTGGATATTTTACGCTAAAGTATTATCTTGAATTCATTTATTACTCCCCAGGTTGATGCTATTGGGAAATAGTGGAGAGTTTAAGAGGTAGAGCCTAGTGGAAGGTGTTTTGATTGTAGAGAAGGGAATTTCAGTCCTTCCTCTTTCCTCTTTTTGCATCCTGGCCATGAAATGAATATTTCACAGTCAACAGATCCAACTGACCGTAGACTGAAACCTCCAAACCTACGAAAAAAAAATAAAGCTTTCATCTCTGTAAGTTTATTTCACGGTTGGTTACAGTAATAGAAAGGTGACAAAGATGCTTTATAAGCTAGGAAGTCACCCAAGAAGGGCCAGAATTCTCTGGGAAACAGAAGGAACCTGGGTGGGTAGGGATCTACAAACACAGTCATGGACCAACTGAGGATTGGTACTATAAGAAAGCAGGCTTCAAAAGAGAGTGGGTGTGCAGGATGTAGACAGTGTGAACACACATGGAATCAGGTTGAGCACTTTGCTGCTCCTACTAACCAGGTTGCAGCAGCTGGTTCAGCAAAAATCTCCACACACAGCCCTTGCCTGAGCGAGATTTCTCACAACACCTTTCCTAACTATGTCACTGATGCTTCTGGATCGGTGTGGTTTGTGTCATTCTTCATGGGCCTGCCCTGAGAAGCAATCATTTCTGGCCTTCTGCGAACACTCAGTTTACAACCCTGTTTTTCTTCCACAAAAGACAAACATTGTCAAGGCATGTACGTACCTCTAGCGGCGTTGGATCCATCATCAAAGAGGGCTTATGAGGCCAACAAGCACTTATTGATTTCTGGGCCTGTGCAGGATGATGGAGCACTCTTCCTTCAGACACTTCACCTGTTAGTGGCAGAGCAGCTACCACCTGCTTGATGCCAGCCAGGCAGTGGCATGCAGCTGCTCGGGATGTCGGATTTACCCCTTGATGTGAGATGATTGGTCAGTAGGGAACAGTATCAGAAACGTAGGGTCAGAAGTTACATAATGCCTTTGAGGATCCTAAAGCGAGCCACAGCAGGGACATTGATACCATTTTCCAAAAGAATCTGTGAGAGTCTCCCATTCATTAGCTCTCTCCTCCTGTCTGTGTTCATTTTGGTCTCCAACCCAGCTTTTATCCAAAGACATTTGATCCATCCTTACTCTACTGTTTCATTTTTTTAATACCTATCTCAGCTGTTCACTTTATAATCTGGACATAATTTAATCAAAAACTCAGCCCTAAACTGAGAAGATAGCTCAATAGGTAAGAACCTGGCATGTAAGTACTTTAGAACCTGAGTTCCATCCCCAGAACCCACATAATGAAGCTGAGCAGGGTACTGCAGACTTGTAATCCCAATACTGCAGAGGTAGAGATGGCCAAATTCCCAGGGCTCCTTAAAGAGGCAGCCTAGACGTACTTAGTGAGTTTTAAACAAGTAAGGAATCATGTTTCAAGTATGCCTGCATGGGAGTTGGAGAGATGGCTCGTCAACTAAGAGCACTTGTGACTATTTCACAAGGCCAGGTCTGTGCTCCATGGATACACACGATGGTGACAACTGCCAATAATTCCAGCTCCAGAGGATCTGCTACCCTCTTCTAGCATCTGAGGGCACTGGAAGCATTTACTACACAGACATAAATACAGACAAAATGTCCACAAAACAAGAATAAATAAATCATGTTTCAAAACCTACTTACCTCTGCAGGGTCTAGCATGGTGAATCTTCCCACTCCCCTCCAAGCCCAACATCTCCGCAGCCCACCAGATCTAGTCCAGATCCCACATTGAGTTCTCCAACCTTCTCTGGTCTCCTGCGCCTGAACCACAAACGATCTCTAGGCTTTGGCAAGTACCCTCCCTACCTATCCCCCAACCAAAAGGCACTTTGAGCCAAAAGATCCTGAAGCAATGCACTCCAAAAACCCTACAAGACCATGATGGCGAACCTTAACTAGAGAAGAAAAGAAAAGAAACAGCAAAAGTACATAATTGAAGGAGAAAGAAAAACTTTCCATAATAAAAACGGCCTTAAAAATTATAGCCAAAAAAACAAATACAGGAAGCAAGGAAGAAAAAAAAAAACAAAAAAAAATAGGAAGCAGTATTTAGTACTGAAGAGAGGAAGGTGCTTAGTTGAAGAATTGTGGCAAGAAATACAAAGCCATGATTACTAAGACATAAAATACTGCTGAGAACACAAACAACAAAAATCAAAGATCAACAACATACTGACCAAAAATAAAATAGACATTTCAATAGTACCTTTAAATATCAATGGCCTCAACTCTCCAATCAATCGGGCTGACTGAAAGGATCAAGAAGCAAAGTCCATCTATCCGTTGACTACAAGAAACACATCTCTAACACCCAAGCACTCACCCTGGCCTCGAGGATGCTACTATGATGAATAAATATGTGATGGAGAGACAGGAAAAATAGAATATTAGGAGGAGAAATGAGAAAGAGGCAGTCCACTGTGGGGCAAGATGAAACCGAAAAACACAACAGCAGTGAGGAAGAGGCCCTCGGTAACTGCATTGCTACCAAGGGCCATTTGGACGTCTGTAGTCTGGTTTGCTGCCTGAGGCCATGTTGCTGGGGGACCAAACTGATTTGAGTGGCCTGAGCTGGCACGTGAGGCCATGGTGATGTCCAGGCCCAAACTGCCACCAAGGGCCATATCTTGGTCAGTGGTCTTACTGGGCAGGGTCTGTGTTGATATCTGAGGCCCATGTTATCACCAATGACCATGAGGAGCATGTCAGTGATCTGGGCTGCCACCTGAAGCCATATTGATGTCGGAGGGCTGTGCTGAGCTGACCCTGCCCCTCATCAGCCACAGAACCTGGGAGAACCGGTACCATCCCTTGCTGACCTGCAGTGCCAACAGTGATGTAGGTGTAGGAAAGCTCGTCCTGCTCCTCGTGGCATGGGTACCTCACCAAGGTGGCAAGGAAGAGCTGGCCCCAGTGGCATGGGCATGGGCATGGGGGAGGGGCGAGGGGCAAGGGTGGCAAGGGAGCTTAGACCTAGGTTTACCAACTCAGTCACCATCCAGACCCAGATTCAGAGCCTTGAGCTGGCCCACCCTGTCTATGAACTGTTAGAATGTGTGTTAAGGGGCTGGTCCGGCAGAAACATAGATAGTCACAGACTCTCCATGACTCTGGACAACAGCAGGACATAGGAGAGGAGTCTGGGTGAGGGTGCAGTATTGATGGCATAGCAGAAGCCAGAGGCCTCAAACCAGACCAATGACTCATGGCAATGAATGTTTGCAAGTAAAGTTATTTGGGCAAAAACGTATGCTGTGTCTCACACTGCAACTTCCAATACTGTTACCGTGAATGAGGATGTGATGGCGAGGCGGGAAAGATGGAGGAGGAGAGGTACAAGTACGATGGCAGCTCCAACCTAAACAGCAAAGAACACGCGTTCTACTCAGCAGCACATGGAGCTTCTCTAAAACAGACCACAGCCTGGGACACAAAACAATCTTTACAGTTTCAAAAAGATTGAACTCCCTCTTTGTAGTCCGCCTGATCACAATGCAATAAGACAAAACAAACAGCAAACAGACCTCTAGCAAATACACAAGCTCGTGGAGATTAAGGAGCTCATTACGGAACAGTGAGTGGGTCAAAGAGGAAATTAAGAAAGAATTTTTTTAATTCCTGGAAATAAACAAAAATGATAACACAACACAACAAAAATTCTGGGACACAATGAAAGTCTTCTTTCTTTTCTTTTCTTTTCTCTTTTCATTCTTTTTTACTTCCTTTTTATTTATTCTGTGTATCTTTGACATTGTGTATCTTGATCCCATTTCTTTCTCCTGCCCCTTCACATCCACCCTCCACTCCTGCACCTCCCCCCCCCAAAAATAATACAAAATTTAAGAAAAATAAAAGGAAGAAGCGGGATGAACAATCTCATCATGGAAGCTGCAGTGTGACACAGTGAGTCACACAGCAACCCCGTTGTCCATATAGCTTTACTTGCAGTGTTCACTGCAAAGTCATTGATCAAGTTCAAGGTCTCTGGTTTCTGCTACACTATCAATGTTCAACTAGGATTCTTCTTGGATAGCCTGTTGTTGCCCCGTGTTGTAGATTCTGCAGATCCTGCAGCTTTGGGTCTGCAGATCAGGTCTCTTCATGTGCTCCGGCAGATAATAGATGGGGTGGATGTTGGGACGAGACAAATCATAACCCTGGTTCCGGGCACGAGCAGCTGCTGTAGGGTTGGTCCGCCAGCCGGTTCTCCCACTGTCCTCACCACCAGAGTGAGCCCAGCATTGCTCTGGCTAATTCGCCTATTACAGTGGATTTCACAGCCTCAGAGCTGTCCCCATCACCCATCTGTGCTGCAACTGCATGGGTGGAGAGTTGTCACCTCCCCACCACCCCCTCTCCTCCCCCTGCCACCTAAGAAAGCCTGAGACAGATGTGAGAACCTGTCAAGAGGTCACAAGAGTAGCAGAGCTGTCCCTGCCCACCACTAGCTGAAGCACTCAGAAGAGTGGCCCTTGTACCTCACTTGGGCAACACAATAGAACTGGCCCTAGTGGCAGAGGTGTGGGAGAGCCGACCCTGAAAGCCTGCTTTCTTATAGCACCCTAGACCACCCAGCCCAGAAGGGGACCCACTCACTGTGAACCAGACCCTCCCACATCAATTATAAATCAAGAAAACGTACCACAGTGTGACCAACCTCTGGATCCATTATGTCTCCAACCTTCTTTTGCCTCCAAAGCCTGATATTAAGTTTGAATTCTTCCTCTTTCAGCAGAGCTTCCAAAACACACAGAAACAATTAATCAATCACAATTAATTAATTAATTAATCACAAACAATTAATCGGTCTCTAGGAAACACATGTAAAACTAGTCTTTAGATTTTCACTGATTTTCATTCCCATGAATACCCTCATAGTAGTGGTGTTTTATAACCTGAAACTCTCCGATCCATACCATTGCTGCATCCTTCAGAGTTCAGTCCCTTTCCATTCTAGTGCTACAAGATGCCACCAAAAATCTTCTAAAATCTGTGTTTACAAAGCTCAGTTCTGATTGGGCCACCTCGTGCTACTTACAAGACTATCAGATGGAGATAAACTGTCATAACTGGAGATGGTTTTGAAACTCACTATTTCTTACTTAATAAAACCCAAGTATCTTGTCACAGCATCCAGATAATTCTACGGTCATAGAGTTGTTCGTTGAAAGACATTTAGACACATCTTGCCCTAGCCTCCTCAAATGCAATTCCAAAATGTCTTTTCCTGTCTCGTCTTCCTCACTACCTCCAGCACATCCTTTGCTTGAGCGGACTGAGCCAATCATATCTCTGTCACTTCTGCCTCAGTGGCTATTCTCAAAAGCTTTCCTCTGTCCAGATGTTCTTCCCTCAAAGTCTGTCAAAATGTGTTCATTTTTCTAAGTTCCAGGTCAGATGTCCCCTCTTTCACAAATGCTTTCATGATCCTTGCAAATTAAAACTGGTCCCTCCTGAAATTTTCATAACTCTGCTGTAATCCTTTCTCCAGGCGTGGGAACATACTGCCCGGGCTGTAAACAGTTGGGCATCACCTGCTGCTGTCCCAACTGTAGACTCCTGAAGGAGGGGAAACTTGGCTAATTTATTTGCGAGCCTTCTGTGTTATTTTGTTCTGCACTTTAAGGGAAAAAGAAAGACTATTTCCAAGCTATTATTTTCTCCATGTTCTAAAAGACGTCATTGATAGAAGTGGAATTCGAAAATTTCAAGTGAAACCTCACTTTTTGACTGCCAGCAGTGAGCATTGCTTTAGGAAAGAATATATTTCATCTTAGATCTCTATCAAGTAGGAAGCCAGGTCACATTATAGCGAATTTTATTCGATAAATATTTGTAAAGTATCGACCACATGCCGGGGACATTCTGCCAGGTTCTTTGGAAGTACACGAGCATCTACTCATTAAGACGGACAGTCTAGTGAGATGAAACTAAATTTTACAGAGCTGTAGCAGTGCGAGTGCCATATGAGGAGAAATCTGCTGTGAGGGTTTAAATAAGCCTAAAACCAGGGGGAAATCTCTAAGGAAAGGCAGAAGCATATGGACCGCAAAGCCACTCAGGCTCGTTTTGATCCTCCTAACTCCATACACATGGCACAGGCTTGAGCAAAACCCTGAACTGCTCCAGAACTCGGATTCCTCACCCACAAAAGGAGACCAGCCATAACGTACATTCAGCTAGTTTTCCTAAAACATAAGCGCTCAGAAAATAATATAATGCCTTCCCTCCTCTGTCTTTTTCTGGTCCGCAAAGACACCAAAAAAATTAGCCACAGTTCCGGACTCACTTTAGTTCTAAGCAGAATGAGTTGGATCTTTTACCACACTTCAAAATGAGAACCCTGAAAGACCAAATTCCTGGGGTGCTCACATAGCCGAGAATGGGCCTCTGAGAGGACTGCTCAAGTTTCCCTGCAGGTGGTGGCTTTGCTTTGGGGTGGTAAAATCGAGTGCAATTGTCCCAGCATATGAGAGTGGCTTCTCTTCTCCACATGATGGTAAATAATTAAGGCCCCACCCCACAGTTATAAATAGGTTCAGCCTCCAGTGGTCTCAAATTTACCATCTTTCTCAAGTGGATATTTTACTGTTAGAACTCAGTCTCTTCTTTCTGTTTACGCCGGCACTGAACAGTAAGGATTTTTGTTTTTTAGACAAGTTCAATAAAAGCACTAAAGCTGGTGTTTTATAAGGCTTTGATGTGGCATCATCAAGAATATCCATTTTGTAATAAGAAATATATCTTCCTGCTTCCTGGTTCCAAGATCCTTGGGACCCACAAATATCTCTCAGCAAAGGAGTCAAGCATCTCTCAGGCTGTAACACACACTCAAACTACAATCTTAGCTGTCTTTACCAGTCTGTCACTTCTATCAGCACTACAGGATGTATCTTTTTTTAATTATCTTACCACATTTCACTGTTTTCTATGCTTTAAAATCATTTACAGTTGGGCATGATGGCAAAAATCTGTAATTGCAGCCATTCAGGAGGCTGGGAAACAGACAGGGTGTTGAGACCAACCTGGCCTACATTGCAAGGCCCTTCTTCAAAAAAACAACCACGAGGGGTGCACCCACCCAAGGAGACAGTGGGGCTGATCTATTGGGAGCTCACCAAGGCCAGCTGGACTATGACTGAAAAAGCATGGGATAAAACCGGACTCTCTGAACATGGCGA
>NC_022009.1:142108-150970 GCF_000317375.1 Microtus ochrogaster | reverse complement strand
GATGTTCACCTTCCTAGACATGGACGGAGTGGGGAGGACCTTGGACTTTCCACAGGGCAGGGAACCCTGACTGCTCTTTGGACTGGAGAGGGAGGAGGAGAAGAGTGAGGGGAGGGGGAGAAGGGTGGGAGGAGGGGGAGGGAAATGGGAGGCTGGGAGGAGGGGGAACCTTTTTTTTTTCTTTTCTCAATTAAAAAAAAAAGAAAAGAAAAAAAAAACAACCAACCAAAACCCAAAAAAATCAAATCACTTAGATTTGTTATTATGGGGGTGCATCAGTGGCATGCTACTATTCTTTTTGTTTTGTTTTGTTTTGTTTTGTTTTGTTTTGTTTTGTTTTGTTTTGTTTTTGAGACAAGATCTGACTATGTATCTTAATCTCCCCTAAGCTACCTAATTATCCCCCGTAGAAGGTACCATCTCAAACTGATTCAACAAAAATGTATGACTCTTTGGTATGCCAGCAACTCCTCTAGGTTCTAGGTATTTAGTACAAAATCCTGAAGGAGATGAACTGTATTTTAAGTACTTACACTGGAATGCTTGAGAAATGGGAGTAGGGAAGTTACGTTGCAGGCATGGGTTTTCTAAGAGAAAACGAGACTTCATAACAAGGAGAGCAATAGCTTCAGAGAGACAGTCAAAGCAGAAGTCCTGAAAAGGAGCAGGCACATCTCAGCCCGTGCTGTTTAGACCAGAAGCCAGGTCAGTCAAGATCATTGCCACCCTTCATTACCTGGGCCGCTCTCTTCTGTGCCCTGCTCTGAACAGAACAACCCAGTCCCTGCCCTGAAGGCTCACAATTCAGCCTAGGGAGACAGCTTGTTCTGACACACTCCTAAATAAGCTTCAAATGCACAAGAGGGAAACCAGATGGAATCTAAGGAAACAGCATCTGAAGTACAGTAAATCTATAATGACTAACTGACCTAACTTATGACCTAAAAAAATCATTTTTCTTACAAAGACAACTAACAAACTCATAGCCAGCTCTGTGCCAAATAGACAGCTTGATGAATCAGCTCCTTAAACTGATGCATGGTCCACATTGGATGCGGTCTTAAATAACTTTGAAAAGGAGCTCTGGTCTCTGAGAGAATTCACATACGCAAGTTCGTCCAAGTTTGCACAGCATCATAAAAATACTTCATTAATTCAACCAATTCAACATGTACAGCATGGTGAAGGTAAAGAGAGGACAAGTAAAAGAGTTAAAAGGTGTTTACTATCAAAAACAAAGTTTACAGTTAGAACCGAATATTTACCATTTGCTTTTGATTACATGTATTTATCCTAATTACAAAACAAGATGCAATCATTCTGAAAACAAAGAGAGACTGGATATTTTATTTTAAGCAAGCTCTCTTGAAGCACAAGATTTAAAAAAAAAAAAAATCAGTGTGTGAGCCAAATGCCAGAAGCCGAGAATTCAATCTAAGCTACCAATATCAAAAAAAAAGGCCAAACATAAAAGCTTCTGTCTGTGGGTAAAAAGAAGTGGTAATCATTGACTACCTGCAAAGGCTGAAGTGTATGAAGCACTCTTAAGCCTCATGTGTGAAGGAAGTCTGACTGGCTAATAAACCCCAGGACCCGTCTGCTTATTGAAGTTTGAAATTTATTGTTTACTTGAATCTGGTAAACAAAACAAATATGTTTTAATGAACATAAACATTATATATAACGTTTAAATCAGGATATGAATGTCTTCTCAATTATTTATCACTTTGTCATGGTAAAAGCCATCAAGTTCCTCTCTTCTAGCTCTTTGGAATATGCAATACATTATCCACACCCCATCACACTGTAATGCATCGGAACTCTGTCCCCATTTAAATACGACTTCTGTGTATTTATCAACCTTATGTTGTAACCTCCTGGATTTAGATAACTATAAAGTTTTCAAACACAATATTTTATTAATGAGTGTCAAAGGAGATTCTAATCCCTTGACATACAACTAAATATTTGATTTATCCATTACATATGCCAAAAAACACCAACATTTGATGTGGGATTTCCTCTCTGTATGCTGTGAACATGCTTTATTACCATTGGTTAGTAAAGAAGCTGCTTTGGACCTGTGACAAGGCAGAATAGAGCTAGTCAGGAAAACGAAACTGAATGCTGGAAGAAAGAAGGTGGAGTCAGAGAGATGCCATGTAGCCCCTGAAGGAGACTGAGGCCGTAGAACCTTACCAGTAAACCATGAGCCTCATGGTAAAATATGGAATAATAGAAATGGGTTAAGATGTAAGTGCTAGCTAGGAATATGCTAGCCAAGCAGTGTTGCAATTAATATAGTTTCTGTGCAATTATTTCAGGTTTAGGTGGCCAGGAAACAAACAAGCAGTCTGTCAACAAACATTTTTATTGCTTTTTAATTTTTGCAATTTCATAGCCCACTCCAACTCCTACTGCACACCCCCCAGTCTTCCTCCCACCTGGCTGCCCTCCTACTTTCATTCTCATTTTTTTGTACAGATCTCATGCAGGTGTACATAGCTGCTGTGTGTGCCTGCTTACACTGACCATGTCATATCCAGAAGACATATCCACTCCATGCATATTCTTTCCACTCCCTTTTCCAAGATGTTCTCTGAATCCTGGAGGGTGTAATACAGATGTCCTGTTTAGGACTAAGCCTTCAACACCCATCCATTCTTAGCATTTTGACCAGTTGTGAGTCTGTGTGTTAACCAGTACCCATTGCAAAAAGAAGCCTCCCTGGCCAAGTGTTAGTTACAGCATATAAATATAAATATTGAGAAGACATCCTAGGTACATATATATTTAGCTTAATATCAGCAGTAAACTCCACCCTAAGACCTGTGACATCCACAACCATAGGTCTTATCAGACCTCGAATAAATCCAATTAAAATTCAGTTACCCTGAAAACAATCATACCACCATTATATCAGTTGGGAAAGCTTGCATGTAAGTCAGTGTTGCAGCATTGAGGATCCACAGCAGGGTGAAAGTCACTGCTTCCTTTTCTCTCCTAGCAGCCATCATAGCGCCTTCTTGGCTCTATGAATGCTGTCTAGTTGGGTAGTGTGGCGAAAGCTTCCAGTTGAGTTCTAGCTTAATTAATCCCAGGTGCGTGGTGTCTTCAACAATAGTGTTTTACCATAGAGTTCTGCCGAGTAACCAGGAGCAAGGGTGATATACTTCATCCACTCTTAATGGAAAATGCCATACCTGGCACTGGGATTCTGTTTAGTCAGGACTTCTGAGAGCAGCATTATCCATTCACATAGGATACTTCCATTTGAAATGTAATTGATTACATCTTTTAATTACCTTGCAATTTAGTGGGTTTCTAGATGGCATTTCCCTAGACCCTGTTTAGTTGACCCTTCCCTATCCCTACTTTCTCAAATTCTCCTCATACCTGTTAAGACCTTTCCAGTTCTACCATCCCACACACTCTACTTTCATAGCCCATGAAAAAATGCTAATTTTTTAATTAATTTATTTTTTATTGATTTTTATTGAGTTCTACATTTTTTTCTGCTCCCCTTCGTGCCTCTCTCCTCCCCTTAAACCCCTCCCAAGGTCCCCATGCTCCCAATTTACTCAGAAGATCTTGTCTTTTTCTACTACCTATGTAGATTAGATCTATGTATGTTTCTCTTACGGTCTTCATTGTTGTCTAGGTTCTCTGGGATTGTGATTTGTGGGCTGGTTTTCTTTGCTTTATGTTTAAAAAACACTGATGAGTGAGTACATGTGTAATTATCTTTCTGGGTCTGGATTACCTCACTCAAAACAATGTTTTCTAGATCAATCCATTTGCCTGCAAACTTCAAGATGTCATTTTTTTCTGCTGTGTAGTACTCCATTGTGTAACCATACCATATTTTCTGTATCTATTCATCGGTCAAGGGGCATTTAGGTTATTTCCAGGTTTGGGCTATGACAAACAATGCTACTATGAACAAAGTTGAGCACATGTCCTTGTGGCATGATTGAGCATCCTTTGGATATATATCCAAAAGTGGTATTACTGGGTCTTGAGGAAAGTTGTTTCCTAATTTTCTGAGAAATAATCACACTGACATCCAAAAAGGCTGTACCAGCTTGCATTCCCACCAGCAATTCAGAAGTGTTCCGTTTTTCCCCACAACCTCTCCAGCATAAGTTGTCATCAGTGTTTTTGATCTTGGCCATTCTTACAGGTGTAAGATGGAATCTCAGAGTTTTTTTGATTTGCATTTCTCTGATGACTAAGGATGTTGAACATTTCCGTAAGTGTCTTTGAGCCATTTTAGATTCCTCTGTTGAGGGCTCTCTGTTTAGGTCTGTACTCCATTTTTTTATTAGATTATTTGTTCTTTTGATAACCAATTTCTTGAGTTCTTTGTATATTTTGGAGATCAGACCTCTGTCTGATGTGGGGTTAGTGTAGATCTTCTCCCATTCTGTAGACTGCTGTTTTGTCTTGTTGAAGCTTTTCAAGTTTCAGGAGGTCCATTTATTAATTGTTTTTCTCAGTGTCTGTGCTGCTGGGGTTATATTTAGGAAATGATCTCCTGTGACAATGCATTCAAGTGTACTTTCCACTTTCTCTTCTATGAGGTTCAGTGTGGCTGTTTATGTTTATGTTTATGTTGAAGTCTTTGATCCATTTGGACTTGAGTTTTGTGCATGGTGATAGATATGGATCTATTCTCATTCTTCTACATACTAATATCCAGTTATGGCAGTACCATTTGCTAAATATGCTTTCTTTTTTTCTATTTGATGTGTTTTGCTTCTTTGTCAAAGATCAGGTGTTCATAGGTGTGTGGATTGATATCCAGGTCTTCTATTTGGTTCCAGTGGTCCTCCTGACTGTTTTTATGCCAATACCAGTCTGTTTTCAGTACTGTAGCTCTGTAGTAGAGTTTGAAGTCAGGGATTGTGATGCCTCTGGAAGTTCTTTTATTGTACAGGATTGTTTTGGCTATCCTGGGTTTTTTTTTTCTTTTCCCTATGAAGTTGAGTACTGTTCTTTCGACATCTGTGAAGAATTTAGCTGGGATTTTGATGGGCATTGCATTGAATCTATACATTGCTTTTGGTAAGATTGCCATTTTTTACTATGTTAATTCTATCTACCCAAGAGTATGGGAGATCTTCCACTTTCTGGTGTCTTCTTCAAGAAAAAAACGCTAAAATTTTTAATCCCCAACATATGTCTTCTGTTTATACAGTGTGAACCCCTTAGCTGTAAATGCAGGCATGACCAAAACTAATGATCCTCAATCCCCAATGTGCTGACAGTAATCTGCTTCATTATCACCTTCAGGAGACGACAGATTTCTTTAAGCTTAGAGAGTAGACATGGTGAGCAATCAGCCTGGCTGATTCATGGGTACCCTTCAATATACATCCAATTTTCTGTTTCACTTAAGGCAAGATGCACAGTGTGACTCTTGCTGTGTCTCACAAACATTTCCTCAAGTGCTTGAGCAAAGTAATGCCAACCAACCAACACCACTGAAGGCTGAGAGGCCAGCCTGCCTGTCCACAACTTCACTACCATCTGTAACTAATCTTGGTCATCAACTTGACTACATCTATAAGCAACTAAAACGCAAGCATCTGAGCACACCTGTGGGGGATTTTCTTGGCCAAATCATTTAAAGTTGGATGACTTGCCCTAAATCTGCATTAGCTGAAATCAGAAGACCAACGCTAATTCTGAGCCACACCTTCTGGGAGCAGCCCACATAAAAGAACACAGAAGAAGGAAGCTGTTGCTTTTTTGTCTGCTCATTCTTACTCTCACTGCCAAGTTCATCTTCCCTGCTGCTTAGGCATTCCTTTACTGGTGTTAGAACCTGCTTCTTTGGGACTCCAACAAAAACCAACAACCAACTGAGACATCCAACCTTCTAAACACAACAACTGCTGGATTCTTGGTCTTTTTGCCAAGGAATAGCCATTGTTGCACTAGCCAGACCACAGTCTGTAAACTACTCTAATAAATCTCTTTTCAACACATATATTCTATTGGTTATGTTCCTCTAGAGAACCCTGACTAATGTACCATGTCTCCAGCCTCCCAAGCCCAGTGCCTATACAACTGTCTCCATGTCTGAGAGACCTTCTACATGGAGACATCCTTTCTGGTCTTTCTGATTATCCTGAGTTGCTAGACCAGAGGCCATCCTGCTGCTGTCTTAAAATGTGGGGATAGTGGCAAGTTCTAAAGAAGATGACTTCTGCCTTCCTTCTCCTCCCCTCACATTCCAGAATCTTCTCCTGGTACCACCTCCTAGCAATATATTCTTGAGAAGAAAAAAAAAAGTCTTTGCCCATCACTATTCGTACCAGCCTTGTCATTCTGGCTGATCAACTAAAGTCTTGTATTTCTCTTGTAATTTACTTTAAATCGATTTTCAAGCTTACTATGATAGTGAAAAGGTACAAGGTAAACCAGAATTATCTTCAAACACAGCCCTTAGTGTCTCTTTGTGTAGTTAATAATACCAATCGCCTCATTCCCACCGATAAAAAAACACTTTGTCACAGTGAGAAACTTTTAATTTTATAATGTCCAGTGAGATAGATGGAATATTCCCTGAAGAGTTACAGGACAAGAGACCCACTGCTTGAGGACTGCTATAAAGATGCATAATGATAAGGGGTCATTCCCAATGTTTATTACATAGCTATATTGAATTATGTGAGCAAGAACTGAACCAAAGAGATAACTCTAGGTCTGAATCCTCAATCCCTAACTTTAATGTTGTCTTGTTATTGCTTAATCATATCAATTGAAGCTTCTATTCCCAGATATCTCTAGCTTGTATCAAGTTGACCAAAAAAATAAATAAATAAAACAGGACAGGGACCAACACGGGAGAGGAGAAGTAACAGACTGTGAAAGTGGAGGTGAGGATGAGCAAACTCCATGATACAATGAAACACATGCACAAAAACATTGTCATAAAACATCATCATAACTGTACGTTGCTCTGGCTGTCCTGGAATTCACTATGCAGACCAGACTGCCCTCAAACTTAACTATATTTTTTAAAGAAACGTTTTCCTTTCAACCCAACTAATTTCTTATATCAGATTTTTCTTACACTGATAGTTAGTAAAAGTAGATAATTTTGTAGTGATATGTCATACAAATACAACAATTTTAACGCTAGAAACACACTTGCGATGAAAAATATGCAACTCTAAAACACAGAGAGCCGAGGAGAATACTAGTTACAAGTGTGCGTAAGCTGGGAGGCAGTGATAACAACCAACAGTAAATCAACTGCATTTTTCCAGGAAGCAGTGGTCCAGGCAGAGAGCCAAAGGATGGAGAAAGTGGTCCACCACAGGACCCGAGAGCTAGGTCCAGATTCTAAATCTGAAACTTTTGACTTCCATATCATAAGCTCATCTATTCGAGCTGAAGCAGTAGGCCAGCTACACTGATGTGTGCTAAGTTCATTTCTACCTCGCTGTTTCACAGGGTGTGCCCCTCAACACACCCTCACTGAAAAGCAATGGAGAAAAAAATAAGCTTCATCTTACCCTCTAGTCTCTGATTATCTACATATAAGGGTGGAAAGTGAGTGGAATGGGCTGAAATGATGGCTCAGAGGTTAAGAGCACTTACAGTTCTTGCAGAGGACCAGGGTTTAGTTCCTGGCTCTTACATCACTTGGCTCACAACCATCTGTAACACAAGTTCCAGGGAACCCAATGCCTTCTGGGCCCCCATGGGCATCTGTATACACTTGGTGCACAGTCTCACATAGGCACACATACATATACATAAAAAATGAATTTTAAAATCTTTTTTAAAAAGGAAAGAAAGAAAGAAAGAAAGAAAGAAAGAAAGAAAGAAAGAAAGGAAGGAAGGAAGGAAGGAAGAAAGAAAGGAAGGAAGGAAGAAAGAAAGAAGAATGGGGCATCATAACTGATGTTTCAACTTTACTAGCTAGGTTAATTAGAAGGTAGAGTTAGCCAGGGAGTTACTTCCTTGGAAAATTAACAAATTTTTGAAGTTTAAATCAGATACTAATTTTAAAAGTATTTTAAAATACAAGAAAATATATTGCCAATTACTAAGTAAAATTTTTAGTATCATTTCTGAATGTGGAGACCTGTCCTTTATAACTTCACAATCAATAGAATGAATATCTTGCAGTGAATAAATCATTGGGAAACAAATACTAGTGTAATTATGATTGTGTATATATGATCAGATAACAATAAATATATGCTTGTGCTGTGGTTTTGTCCTGGTTACTTTTCTTATTGTAACAAAAATACCTGAAAAGGCTAAGTTAAAGAAGGCTTGCTTTTGGCTCACAGTTTGAAGCAATATAGTTCAGCATAGCAGGGATGGTGTGACAACAGGAGCATGATGTGACTGATCACATTTGTGTCCTGTCAAGGAGCAGAGAGAGATCAATAACTGTACTTGAATGTCTTTCTCATTTTTCTCTTTTGTATTTAGTCTAGGACCTCAGTCCAAAGGGATCTTGTGGCTTACATTTATAGTAGGTGTTCACACCGCCATTAAACCTCTCTTGGGAACCCCTTCACAAACACGTCCAGAGGTGTGTCTCCTAGGTGACTCCAAACTCAGTCAAGCTTACCATGAAGATGTACTATCACAGACCTATCTTGTGCCTGTGCGGGTCCTTACTTTAAATGTGCCAACTCTACTCTTCACATACACTCTAAAACACGTAGGTAGCATTATTCTTTCTTCATAAGAAAATTCATTCAAGAGATATTAGTTTTTTTCCCACAGCAACACAGATTGCCCTTCAATGGAAGAATGGATGAAGAAAGTATGGAATATATACATATTAGAGTACTACTCAGCAGTAAAAAACAAGGACTTCTTGAATTT
>NC_022009.1:123389-141448 GCF_000317375.1 Microtus ochrogaster | reverse complement strand
GAAAGAAAGAAAGAAAGAAAGAAAGGAAGGAAGGAAGGAAGGAAGGAAGGAAGGAAGGAAGGAAGGAAGGAAGGAAGGAAGGAAGAATAAAGCCTGGTTACACCTATATTAAAGGCTTGATAGCTGAAAAGAAATAACCTGGGAACAGCCATAGAAATGGGATGTCTCTGAGCACCAAACTTTTCACCAGTGACTAATAACAGCCTGTTTCTAAGCTTCTCTTTAGGATGCTTTCTGAGTTATGTAACACGTGGTCAAACACAGAGAACCTATATTCCAAATCATCAAGGCTGAAGTTCGTTTATGCCAGCAATTCCAAATACAGTTTCAGAGTGCATTTGTACTTGGTGCCGGTGTTTAGTATTGGCACACATGGGACTCAGAAGAGTGCACTGAGCGCCATCTGCTTTCTCTCCCTAACCCTTGTGTCATTAATAAAGACCAAAGTGACAAGTTCTAAAAGAGAAACTATTCTATCACATGTTTGAGTATTCTCAAGATATACATTGTCAAATTTAGAGTTAATGTCATTGAATTTCTTGAATTGTAAATATACCAGGTTTTATCAACTTTACAAATTGGATTTGCCATGTAGTAATTATCATTACTTTTCTATTATTCTACAAATCTCAACCTCCTAATAAAATGCTTAAGACACAGCTACATTTTAGTTCTAGAAAATAATCAAAGACACATATTGTATAAAAGCATGGACTATACAGACTGAGAAGGTCTTTTTAAGTGAAATAGGCAATATTCCATCTGGTGATTCTCACTGAATCATCAAATTGTAGCAATGAACAGTTCATTATCCAAATTTCTTATTTTGCACATTTAAAAAAATGAGGCTCAATATATCCACAATACAATAATAAAATTGTACTCTGAATGAAGGACAGCATGATTTGACTTTATAAAACGGAAGTTCTTATGTTCTCTGATTGCTCTGTTAACTGGTTATTGCTACATTACTACCACTTATAATGAAGGTTTCTTTTCTCATGAGAAAGAAACCCCATTGGGACCAAGAAATCATTCAAATTCTTTCTCATATAGAAACATATATGTGTGGCGTAAAGCTTGTGATAGAAATGCAGAAGCTAATTATAGAATCAATAAAATCTGGCAAGTGATTTATGGAGACATGAGAGGCTGGGATTTGAGCATCCTAGACAATAGCTCAAAAAAGAAATACTGCAATCAAAAATTCAAGTCTACGGAGGAAAGAAAATGAGATGGGAAAATTACTGTTCTGAAAACTTATGACAAACACATTTCCCAGATATTTTCCACATGAAATTTGATGGACATGTTCACATAGTATAAATAAATAAATAAATAAATAAATAAATAAATAAATAAATAAATACATCTCCAAAATCATCACCACAAACAAGATTTGGCTCTACATATATCAGCATTTAAGAAGAAAATAAGCGACTAGTCAAGCCAAAGAACATCAAGACTTTGAGGTTATTGATTTTTTTTAACAGAATCCATTAAAAATCAGGTGATCGTCATTATAAAATTACTTAATGCAAATTTGATCCGAAAACAAACATAGTACCTTCTTCACAAGTATATATGTAAGGTTTGTAGTTACATCTTCTAGTAAATATAAGATCCAAAACCAAATATTAATATAAATGAACTTGTTCAACCTGGTAGAGTTCCCAAATAAGATTAAAAATACCATTAACTAGGAGCTATACGCCCCCAAGAAACGAGGTTAAGGACAATGAAAAGGCAACAGTGCCACCTGCTGTCTGTTCCTTATTTCTCGTCCTTTAATTCTTTCATGTAATTTTCATTGACCTGTCCATGGTTTGAGAAATGCTTTGCTGACCAGACCACACTGTACTCCATTGATTTAAGAGAGTAACCTGAATCAAATTATTTTTAATATATGATATGGGTCACAGACCTTTATATACAGCTTTAAATGATCCAGATAGAGACTTCACCAAAATTGAGACCACATCTGAATGGAGATGGAGAAGTGGGTGGGGGAGGGGCAAAAGGGAGGCATGCGGGGAGGGGGGAGGGTAAACTGCGGTTGGTATGCAAAATAAATAAATATTTTTTAAGATGCTAGTTTTGTGCTACTATCCATCATATTAACTGTCTTGCTGCTTTACCTTTTTTTTCCTATACCAGTATAGCTTGTTCTTGTTTGTTTGTTTGCAATACTGACAATTGAATCTAGGGCTCTCTGCATGTTCAACAAAAACTCTACTTAGCTACATCCCCAGGCCCAACCAGTAATATTTTACACATCTGCATGTGCACGCACGCACATTTACACACGCACACAAGATGACTTTTAGCCTAAGAAACTGTGCAGAGTACAATGAGGCTGTCATATCATAATCATATTTAGACTTCTCCGTGGAAAAAGAACAGAAATGTACAACACCAGGACCAAAATTCCTTAGGTGGATTCCAGAAGCACCGGTAGCAAGCTTACAAACAAGGAGAATAGGCCGTAGCTACCATATCACTTCCTGGTGTGTTCCCTAATTCCATGTCTGAAACATGACCAACCAGAATCACAACCTTAGCTAATGAAGTAGCCACATTGATCTGACTTTTTTCACAATTCACAATGCTAACTTCCATCCTAGAAGAATAAGGCATCAGGGCATTAGTACTCAATAGCTCCTCGGAAAGAAAGAATCTGATTGGGTAAATTGTCTTTATGTTGACTGACTAATGAGATTTCAGTCAAAGAAGAAAAAAAGAAAGGTCTTGACACTAGGACCCTGCCCAAAAGACAGCAGACAAAGGTGGGGAGGAATGGAGAGGGCTGAATAATCAGAATAGAGATATACTAAGTATCAGTGAAAGAAAGGCCAGAGAAAAGAAAGGCAACACAGCAAAGAGAGATGGAAATCACCATAGACAGACAGAAACTTCTTTGCAAACTTGCTGGGTTCCTAAAGTGCCCGGCCCACTGTTATTACAAAGAGAGTGAGTACCCCAGGGAAATGTGTGCACCGATGAAATCTGTAGAACCAAGATGGCTAACTCTTACTCAGTGAAGCACGTCTAGAAAAATTACAGGAAAGGATCAGTTTCCTGGGTACATCTGTCACCTTTGGGAAGAGCATGTTTTCCTTGGGCTGAAGACGGTAGGCATGTGCTCAGTCTCTGAGGAGTGACAAATGACCCCTTCAGATATTGATAGCCCTAGCCACAAGACTGAACCTACAAAACCTGATCTCAAAGCTCCATAGGAGAGAAAACAACATATATATAAATATAAAGGTTACGGGTTTGATAAAAGGAAAACCATTTTTTCAATGACAGTATAAAAAATCCTCTATTGGCAAGAAGCAATTTTCATTCTGGGGGAAAGTGAAATTCAAGAGCTCATATGGGAGAAAGAGATCATTTGCTCTGTTTATTCTTGCCTGGGCAGACACATTCTAAATTGATCATCAGTGAAGAATGGGATAACATTCAGGAGCAAATGTGCCTATGCTCTTGAACCTGCCATTTGAAGAAATTTATAAAGAAACTTTATTTAAAAACAAACCTCTCCAGCTTCCCAGTGAGGTTAAAATGGTACAGCAATCCTAGGTTGTGATGAAAGCCATGAACCAATGAGGATATGTTTCAAGGAAATTGTTATTTGATTGCTTAACCGCTAAAGGCAGCATTGTCAAGCAGATGAAAACTGGCCCTGGAGAGAGCACGGGGTACACAGTGATGAGTAAGCCGTAAGTTCGTAGGCAGAGTCTTCAGCCTAGTACATATAGGGCATGAACATTTGCAAAGGAAAAAAAAAAGTCTTTCCTGTGATGTTGTTGTCATTTGTAGGTGGCTTAAGATTTAAGGGCATTTTTGTTCTTTTTATTATTTCATCATGTTTCTATTCATTGCTACTTTTCTAAACCAGTATAATTCCCAACTGCATTCTAAATACCAATCCTTATATCTTCAGATAACTGTATCTCTCATCCTCATCAAAGAAGTTTTCTTTGCAGCAGAGACCCTTACAGAAATTCAGAGTACTGTGTGGTATCCATCCTCAACTGCTACTTCTACGATATAATCCTGATATATCACAGAAAAGGGGGCAGAAAGATTGTAAGAGGCAGAGAGTAGCATGTCTGCTACCCGATAGTGTCTTCTATATATGACAGAGACCTGCACTCACAAAATCTCAACAATACGGCTACCTACACAAGCCCTGAACAATAACATCAGCTGACATGCCAGTGTGGATGGGGAAATCTCACAAGGTCCACCGCTATGGGCTGCAAGCCATTAACTGCTACTAAGAGAGAGACAGTCACTCTTCTTCAGAGACAAGTGCCCTGATAGGTTATCTAATCCCAAGTAGTCCGTCGTAAAGTCAAATACATACAAGCATACATACAAGCAACACTAAATGGACTCTGTGGTTTGTATTTCTATATATGTACGTGGAGAAGTGATCATAAATATGAGAGGGAGTTGGGAGGACCCAACAGTTGGAGGCAGGGGTAGACATATGTAAATATAGTACTCATGTATGAAATTATCAATAAAAAAATGAATGCTTATGAAATAGCTAAGGACTTTTTGGATTCCTTTCATTGATTCATTCTATCTCTAGTGTTTCAATGCTTACGTAAAGATCGTTTCATAGGAATTGGATTCCAGGGTGGGTACCTAAACAACATCACATGGTAGGGAAATCTAGTTTATTACGGCTGAGTATGGCACGCCAATGTTGAGAGCAAGCGGGAGTCAAGGGCCTATAAGGGTCTGTGTGACATGGTTCAAGAAAAACCAACACTAACTCTATATTATTCTCTTTTGAGAATATGAAACTGTAATTTTATTTATTCATAAGAAAAGGACTGGAAGATAAAAGGTAATTTTCAAAGCAAATTATGACAAATGATTTCAGAAAATATAACGGTAAACACATGAGTAAAGACAGTATACTGTTAAATAGTAAGAGTTTATTATTTGAAGTACTCTCTTTGCATACTCAATGTTTCTGCGTGTCTGCAGTTCGCAGCTTTAAGAATAATTGTGAAGCACTCCATTGGGGGACCCCAGTTGTCTTCGCTCAGCATTCTTTCAGGCACACAGCTGTAAGCTTTCCATTCATTTCAGCCCTCGCTCAGGACTGAGGCAGGCTTAATCCTTCCCCCAACAGCACATGCGCCCAGGCTTAACGGGTCTGGACAGGCATCTGGTAAGGGCTCTGAAGGCCACCTGGACTACAGAAAAAGCATTTTGGATGTGTTCCTTTCTCCTGGTTGCATCTGTGACAGGCAGGTACCTCCTGAAATAATTTAAGTGGCCATTGCAAGGCAAGTCCACCCCACAGCCCTGACAGAAAAATGACACAAAGGAAGATACTGGCATTCTAGACCTAATGCTTGCAAGTTGACTAGTTAGTGCAAGGCTGTGCCCTTGGTCACCGGCTATCTGTACACACCCCCAAGGCATGCTAATCATTTCTTTTTTACTTAAAATACTGAGTAAATATGAACACCTCTAATCTGCAAGTCCACGTTTTGGAAAGGGGATTATTTATGATTTATGATTCATCTACCACTTCAAATTCTTTAGTGAGAACCTTTCCCTGCAAATTATAGAACTGGGTTGAGCATGTTTGAGCAGAAAATGATTGACAGAAGGCTGTTATCTAGGCTCTACAATCCCGGATGGCCAAAGAATAAGCTTGGGGCTAAATAGGCGGGAGCAATGAGCTGAAATCACACAGTAAGAAGAAAGTCTAACAACTGTGGGTATTTGACAAACCTACTTGCAATACAGTCGATTGAGTCCTTTGTTTATTTACCGGATCAATCACTGGCTTCAACACGATTTTATTTTACTTTTCTGACTGTTTGGGAGCCTATTCTGTTTGGATGGATACCTTGCTCAGCCTAGATATAGTAGGGAGGCCTTGGACCGTCCCCAAAACAATGTGACTTACTCTGTCTGAGGGGTGAATGGGGGTGGGGTGGGAGGGCATGGAAGGAAGGAAGGGAGTGGGAACCTGGATTGGTATGTTTAATGAAAAAAGATAGTTTTCTTCTTCTTAAAAAAAATAATAAATTCTTTAAAGAGAGAGTAAAAGTAAAAAATATATTAGATTTCTTTATATCATTATATCTCTGCCTAATCTATTTCATGAAAATTACAAATTACATAAAAAATTAAATGAATACAAAAAGCTTTCTCTCCTCTCCCACTGTCGCTTTCAGCGTCCCCTGCTTTATGTAGCTGATACATAATAATTGCACAAATTTATGGGATATAGGTACGAGTGAATCTGAATTCCAGACATCCCTCAGAGTCCTTTTAAGTGGCATGACTTTCTCGACCTGCTTATAAAAGACCTAGTCTCCCTGCGCGAACTCACCACCTTAGGAAACAGGGCTCTGTAGCCCAATTGTGTATATCTCTGCAGTCTCAATGGTGCCTAGGAGTGTAATTCATCACTTTCTGCATGAAGACTTGCTCAGAAGAGGTTAAAATGAATGACGACTGAATTAAACTATGCTTTCATTGCAACCAAATGCCATGTTTTAAGGATTCTCTCCCTTCATGTGAACTAGGTGGCAGAGCCTCTCACACACAAAGCAAAAGAAAATGGCAGACAGTTACTTCCTTGATGGCTCTCCAACTGGAGCCTGGGCTCTGACGTTTGCTTTATCCAGCATTTGCATCCATTTTTAGAGCTTGAACTTTAAGCCAGTGAGTGGTGTAAAGAGGAGGGGAACATGAGTGATTTATTCCAACAACACGAGTTGGAGACCAACAATATTCCTGGAGCAGCAAACCCAGCAAAGCTAACAACCCTGCTGCAGGATCCACTGCAGCTCCAGTCAGCTGTGTAAAGTGCATCACCAGTCAGGGGCATCAGCCATGGTGCCTACAGGACATGATGTGGGGCACTGTGTCTAGCTTGTAGCCTCAGTAAGTCTGTGTAAAGAAGTACCCTTAAATAAATTCATGCAGAGTTGCTTTAACTAAAAACACTGACTGAAAAATAAACTGTTACCAGGTGCAGCCTTAAATAGCAATCCTCTTAAAAGATTCCATTGGAATAAAAAATAAAAACAATGAAAATCAAAGCTGTGTCCAAAGATGGGCATCTAGAAGCTCATCTCATGAATTTTCAGCTTGATGGAATCCTCAGTCTCACGAGGATGTGGAAGCATTATGAAAGACATGAGGAACACGGGAACTGTGGGCATGGGGTGCTTCGCTGCTTAAAGTAAGGGAATGACAAGCTGAAACCACAAATTCCTGGCTGGAGGCGTGAAGTGAAATCCTGTGTTTCTCTGACTGCTAAAAGAATCTCTTATCACTTACAGCCGCAGGGCTAAGATAACTGAAAATCAAACTCAGTCTTTGATCCTGCCGGTTTCGAAATTATAACGTCAGTTGAATTCACAGCCCACTGAGAACACTTAAGTGAAAGCAGAAGCATTGATCAGGGTAGAAAAAAAAAAAAACAACGAGGTACAGAATGGGGGATGATAGATGAATTGAATTCAAATGTCATAAGTACTCTAAACCTACCAAATCCCCGGACAGTTCCTTGCTGGCCAACCAGTCAGTCTTCCTCCTTTGTCTGATGACATGCAGAAGGAATAAATTATCCATGGTAATGGAAGTGACTGTCACAAAAATCAAGCTTTTAGGTAGCAGAACCAGCAGAGCTGATGGCAGTTCTGGAGGGCCATTTCTAGCGATGTCAACAGCGTGAGTCATAGTTCTTAGTAGCAGTGACAGCAGTGTCCCCATTGAGCCAGGTCTGTCGTATGATTTAGACTGTCATTTCTTCTAGCACAGTCCCAAGACTGGTTCTCTAGTCCAATGTAATTAGAATAAATAATTTCCTTCTCAAATTACTTAAAATTGGTTGTCATAGATAGCTTTGAACTGTGTGTTTAGAAATGTTTACAATTGGCCCTACTGCCATCACCCAAATGTCGCCAAGGTTTAAAACATTTCAACTCTGTTTGTTTGCTTTGGTACAATGATTTCATAACCAGTCTAAATCTCCCAACAGTGAGACTCATGATCAGCACTGCAGGTTCCCTGCCTGTAAAATTTAATAAGAGATTCATGTCTGTTTTCTGCTTACAGAGAAGAACATTTCCTTCTGCCTTCATCCATCCTTGTCTCTTTTATATGTGATATTAGTATTCGGTTTTCCAGAGAATTATCAAAGACAAACACAAACCATTCCCTACCTAGCTGCAGTCATCTAATGTATCAAATTATAACCCACAAATTCCAACATGGCCAACTGCCTGATCTATCTAAAGCCATGACAAAGTAAATGCATGATAAACAGTCACAGTCACTTAGAAAACTGATGGCCAAGCCTTTCAAAGCCCCAGGAAGGGCACTTTTGGAGTGATGACAAAAACCATAGATCAAGCACAGCCTGATCAGGTGATTCAAGTCTCTAGCTATGTGTCTCTGGTCCCAAAGATTGCTGGATGAAGCCTCTTCGATAATGATAATGCTAAGCTCTGGTTTATGCATATAGCAGAGTATAATTGGGACTAATTTAGTTGACTTTTTTTGTTGGTCATGTTTTGTTCTATCCTAGCTCTCTGGGCTATCCAGACTCTGGTTCCTGACCCTCCAGGTAGTATTAGGTGTATGTTCCTTCTTGTGGCATAGGTCTCAAGCTGGACCAGTCATGTTGGCCACTCCTACAAGTTCTTCTCCACCTTTACCCCAGCACATCTGACAGGCAGGAGTATGCTTGGATCTTGGTTTGCTGATACCTTAAATTTCTGATATATATCTTTCTGCTATTGATTAAAGTATTGTGTTTGTGAAGCTCATTTAAAACTGTAACATAAAATTAAGAAATATAGGTAAATAGAGATTCATCTGTAATAGTCAAGCTTATAGTTATCTTAGTTAGATTTTCTAGATGTACAGAGATATATTTCAGATGGATAGGGATTCTTCAAATCTTTCAAAGACCTTCAGAATATAGCATTTAAACTGTTTTAAGGACTTAGGACTTTTCATGACAGTGAAACATGTCTGCTCCTGGCAGCACTTGTTACTTTAAAATAAAAATGGGCATCAAAGAGGCTCCTTATGGAGTTTGATAACTCTTTGGGCAAAAAACTTCTTTTGCCTGGACTGCTTAACTGGACATGTAGGAGTCACAGAAAAATGACTGCTGAACTTGCCTAAACTTGATCCTTTGGGGTTCCTGCTACATGAAAAAGTCTGCCAGATGTTCTGCAGGACACAGAAGAAAGTGAGTGACAAACTGCCAATATAGGTGAAACTTTCTTTGAAATTCCCTGCTTCATGGAAAAGTCTGCTGGATACTATGGGCCTGTAGGCCAAAGACAGATGCCCCAACAATGCAGAAGAACTTTTGGCTGACTTTCCAGGCAGCAAGATGTCTCTGTCAATTTTGGAAGTTGCTTATAATGCACTTTCTGTTTACTTAGGTAATATTATATCCTTCTGGAGTCTGATGGAGATAAAAAATTATAATTATAGTTACAGTTTTCTGTAGTTATAATAAAAGACAAAATAGATATAAATATTGTAACTGTAATTCTTGTTTAATAACTGTTTTGTTATATGTAATATTACTATGTTAAAGATAAAACTTTCCTTTTCATTTAAATAGAAAAGGGGAAATGATGTGGGAGATGCTCTGTCTATTGTTGCTTTTATTGGTTAATGAATAAAGAAACTGCCTTGGCCTGTTGATAGAGCAGAACTTAGGTAGGCAGGGGAAACTGGACTGAATGGTAGGGGAAGGAAGACTGAGGGGGAGACACCATGGAGCCACCACCGGAGATAGACATGCTGAAACTTTGCTGGTAGGCCATGACCTCATGGTGATATACAGATTAATAAAAAATGGGTTAAATTAATATAAGAGTTAGCCAATAAAAAACTAGAGCTAATAGGTCAAGCAGTGATTTAATTAATATAGTTTCTGTGTGATTATTTTGGGTCTAAGCTAGCCAGGCAGCCAGGAAGAACAAATGGCCCTCCCTCCAACAGGCTAGAGAGAGAGTTCAGTGGTTAGGAGCACTTTTGCTCTTATAGACTTGAGTTCAGCTCCTAGCACCCTCATGGTGGCTCACAAGTGTAAGCCTGGCTCTAAATAATCTGATGTCTCTTGCCTTTGAGGGCACATGCACTCATGTGTGCCTACTCCCACAGAGAGACACAATTATGTACATAATTTAAAATATAATAAAATCTTGAATAGAAAAATATAATAAGGAAAAATTCTAGGCAACCATAATAAAGACAATAAATGTAAAAGTCATGAATTAAAAACTAACCTTCTGAAAAACAATACAGAGAAAATGAATATAAAAGGTAGAGAGAGAGAGCTCAGGGGGTGAGTCCTTCCTTCACAAGCTTTAAGACACCAGCAGAAAATCAGACATGGTTCCCAGTACTGGGGTTGGATGGAGAGACAAACTAGGGTTTTCTGGCTGTCACCCTGGTAGGAATGGAGGACACTGAAACCCAGGTCCATTGAGAGACCCTATCTCAAGGAATAATATGAAGAGTGATAGAAGAAAGCACCTGATATCCTCCTCTGACCTACAGACACACACACACACAACCCCACATATACCTGCATATACACATATACACACTGAAGAAAAAAACTAATATAAAACAGCCATTTCAAGTTTATTATAGTAATGCAATGGTAATTTAATATAGAAAAAAAATCTATCAATGTAATCCTTAACAGGGAAGAAGTGAAACCAATTTTAATTGGTGCACAAAAAATTATTTAATTGTATTTAGTAAGGTTTTGTGATTCTTAAAAAAAACCTAATGAACTAATTTTAGAAGCAAATTTCCCAAATATACTTAAAGCAAATATTTTACTAAAGTGAAAAGCATTAGACACTTCCAAAAATGCTAGAAATAAGAAGGAAGTGTCCATCAATACCACTTAGAGTCAACCTCTGTTATGTGGGGTTTTTTTTAAGTTGTTTTTCATCAGATATTTTGCTGCACCAGTGAGAAATGTGAGCAATATATTGATCTAGAGAGCTTGGTCAAAAGAATAAATAAATGAAAAGAAGTGAAGTTATGAGCATGATCAGGGGACACTGAGGATGGACTCTCCCTCATAATTAACAGCCTATTAAGCCAGAGACCTTAATTACTAGTCAGAAAAATAGGATTGGAGTCCCACCTCCAACCCTGGCATCCTGAACTACCCAGTCACAAGCTAATAACTACCTAAAACTAACCAGGGGAAACTTAAGAGTTATGAGATTATTACATGATTGAAGGCCTTCTGGGAAAAAAATAAATACATACCATTCCCCCTTCCTGTAAGATCTGCTTATTCTAGAAACTTCAGAGATAATGGAAAGCCTGCCTGACATGTGGATCAGAAATGCAGATTGGGGTCCCTTGTGCATTGTCAACTCTCAGCCCTTGACTGTTCTGTATTTTACTCTATGATAAGCTACACTAAAAAGAAAAAGAAATGAAAGTATAACTGTTGAAACAGAACAAGAATGCCAAACACTAACAAGTATGAAAACCTACGTAGTATAAAAGTACTGCCTTTTCAAAATAACAACAAGGTTCATGCAATATGACCACACGTGAACCTGCCCATGTTTATATAGAGCAACTTGATTTGCAATCACCAAAACTTGGAAACAATTAAGATTATCCTCAATAGATTAGCAAACAAACTAGTACATCTAGACAATGTAATATTATTCAGAACAGAAAAATGAGCTATTAAGCCATGAAGAAACACAGAGAAAAATGTAATGCTACTTACTAAGTAAAAGAAGCCATTTTTGAAGGGTTATATACGGTATCACTCTCACATCGTGGAGAAGGCTAATGAGACAGAAGTTACGGGAAGCAGAGTGAATAGCTAGAGCATGAAGAAACAGTATGACTACTCTGTGTGACACTATGGTGGGGGATACACGTCATTATGCCATTGTCTAAACCTATAGCATATACAGCAATAAAAGTAGACGGGATTGCATCTGGTGAGGACCTGTCAGTGTAAGTTTAATAACTGTGATAATGGTACCCTCTGGTAGGGATTGGGGGAAGCTGTGCATGTAAGGGGGAAGGGATGTATGGAAATCTCTGTGGTTAGTGATCAATTTTTGCCATAAACTCAGAACTAATACAACAAATAAGTCCATTTTGTAAAAGTTCAACAAGGCTGCTAGGTATAAGAACAATATAAAGAAATAGATCATCTTCTAGAATGCCAGAAGTATTCAGAAATAACTTCTAAGACAACATTTAAGATAGGCTTGAAACTAAACGTTATCACAGAATAAGTACATCCTATTTTGTTTTGGTTTAGGTTTTGGTTTTTCCTATTTCTCTGATAAATAAACCAAAAGCAATGTGGAAAACAAACAGTTCTGTTCTCCTAACAAGTCATAGTCAGCCCTTCATTGAGGGAAGCCAGGTAATAAATTCAAGGCAGGAACCTGGAGGCAAGAACTGAAGCAGAGACAACAGAAGAATGCTAATTGCTGCCTTCCTTGCTCCTCAGAGCTTGCTCAGCTTGCTTGCTTGTATTACTTAAGACTATTTTCCCAGGGGAAGAACAACCTACAGTGGGCTGAGCCCTCCCACACTAATCATTAATCAAGAAAACACCCCAATCGACTTGCCTACAGGACAATTTGATAAAAACTGAAGAAAACGTCTATTTTCTCAGTTGAAAAGTTCCCTATTTCCAGACGACTCTGGGTTATGTCAAGATAACAAAAAAAAAAAAGCTAACCAGCACAACTGACCCCTTGTGAACTTTACACACCAACACATTACTATTGAACCATAATAGCCTTGCCTTTCTTGTTTGACCCCAGGATGTAAGGTTAACATTGATAGCGTAATAAAAAACATAGTGTAACTTTAAAAGTCCCATAATCTTTAAGAAACTCAATACTACAGAAGTCCAAGTTCTCTTTAAATTTCAGTGTCTCTTTAAAAGTCAGCTGTAAAAAGCGTTTTGCAAAATCAAAAGCAAGATATATACTTCTTATTCTAAGAGGGAAGGACCAGAGCAGAATCACAATCAAATCATAGAAAATGAAACTGAATCGTGTAAATAATTCAGTGTCCAATATTTGGTACTCCGTTGTGATCTTCTGAGAACCAAATGCCTTCAAAAGCTCCAGTTCTTGGGCTTTGCTATCCATAACACACACAGCTCATTTCATGGGCTCAAGTCAGCTCCATGCCACACCTGCCATTGGTGGTCTTTCCACAGTCCCGGCATCTCAAGCGTCCTAAAACTTAAACTGAACCTTCCCCAGTGGCCACTTGGCCTCGAGGCAAGGACTCCAAGTCTGCCACATGATGCCAAGCCTCAGCATCTCTCCATGACTCCTCATGCCTTCAAAACTAGTAACACATGGAAGACTCTTAATGTTACAAGTTTGGCTTCTAGCTTGAGACACAACCTTGGCCCTCTCTGGACCACACAGGTTCTGTGTGGTTCTGCTAAGAAAACATTTATTCCCCTGAAGATTTCACCTCACTGATGCTGGTCTCTTATTAGTCACAGCTGACTCTTCAGCTTCAGCCTCACCCAATCATCACGGATTGTCCTGGTAAGGCAAGGATCTCATTTCAGCGGTAGAGCTCTCTTCTTAATCACAGCTGATTCTGCACTCCTAGATGACGAGAAGCCATGATTCTTGTTCAAAGTATCATGGGAACAGCCCCAATAGTCTTTGAAGGGCTCTCAAATTTTCATCTGAAACTTCTCAGTCCCAGCCTGCATCCTCTGCCCTGCTCTCAGCATTGCCTTCTAAAGTCCCGATAACATCTTACTAAGCTCAGGATGCTCAGGTGCTTCTCTAGTCTAAGTCCCTAAACCAAATACAGTCCTCCCACAACAACATAGACCGGTCTGTCACAGCAGTGCCATCCTCCCTGCTACCAATTCCTCTCCTATTTTCTCTCTCTTACTGTTATAAAGCCACCATGACCAAAAGTAACTTGGGGGAGGGGGTACTTCAGCTTACAGGTCGCAGTTCTTCACTGAGGGAAGCCAAGGAATGAGTTCAAAGCAGGAGCCTGGAGGAAGGAACTGAAGCAGAGACGGTGGAAGAATGTTGCTAACTGGCTCACTCCCCAAGTCTTACTCAATTCACTTTTATCATACAATCCAGAATCACTGTTCAAGAGTGTCACTATGAAGAGTGGGCTGGGCTCTCCTACATCAATTATTAATCAAGAAAACACCTTCACAGACATGCATATAGGCTAATCTGATTGAGGCATTCTCTCAACTAAGGTTTCCTCTTCTCAGATGACCAAAAAAAACTAACCACCAGCACAAAGTATAATAAATATGGTGGTGGGGGGAGGGCGATTCTGAAGCTTTGCTAAGGAAAATAAAATATAATCCTAATTAAATTATTGACATGTTCTTTTTTTTATTTCGGGATTTAAAAGCAATAATTCTCTTAAAAGTATAGATTTGATTCAATGCTAAACAAATCTGCAAAGACTTTGACAAGCTCAAACGAAACTCACTTTGAAGTGTGAAGTCAAGAATTCTCAAGATGATTTTAAAGGAGGAGGGAGGAGAAGGAGATGGTAAAAGATTCTACCAGCTCCTCCCTTTTATCAAAAAGATACAACCACAGTGAAATCGCTGGAACTTAGAGGGAGAACAGGAAAACAAACATATTATAGCCCTTACTAAGAGACTTACAATAAATGATTTCTATGATAGAGAAAATAGAGTAAGGTTAGAATGAATTCTTCAACAAAGTCTTGACACAATTAGCTATGAAAATCAGGTATCCAACATAAAGAATACAGAAACATATCATCAGACTGCTGAAATTAGAAAAGACCTGTGAACACACAAAACTGACCGATCTGCGCACACTAAAATAAAAGACACTGCAAGATTAAGAATTCCAAGAGTAAAGTTAAAAAGATGTACTGTGAGCCTAGAAACAATATGTCTAACACCATCCAACAAAGGAATAATAAAGTGTGTTTATTACATAGATATAGATATATATATATATATAATTTTCATGTCATTAAAAAACAATTCAATGAAACCATACCATAGAATATACAAGCAATTCTTAGAAGATTAAATTCAAGTACATAATAAATAATAAAGTGATGCTCTATATCAGGTAATATGATACAGTTTAAGTTCGTCACATTGGAAAATGGAATGTTTCACTAGACAATTTCATTATTGTGTGACTGATACAAAGTAAGGTAGCTACAACATCACTAGGCAATATAATTTTATAGGACTACCAAGATATACATAGTCTGTCAATGGAGGAAACATTACTTTGTGGCACATTATTGAATTTGAAAGACTATTAATATCAAATATGACAAGGACTTGGGGTAAACCAGAAATCTCAAGTATTGCTGATAGAGAAGAGGCCACCACAAACTACAATGATGATTATGTACCTTACACCTTCAAATTCAATGCCAGAGGAACCCTCACAGAAGACATGATATAACATAACATAAATAAGAATTTATCTACCAGTTGTTAAGAAAATTGATAGATGACATTCTTTTTCCCTAGTGTTATAATAAAATATCCTGAAAAAAGCAACTTAAGGGAAGAGGATCTATTTTGAGTCACAGTCCACGGGTATAGGACATCACGGCAGGAAATTCAAGGCAACGATAGCTGGAAATGACTCATTACACTGTGTCTGCAAAGTACTCAGCTCACTTTCTTCATTTATTCATTTCAGGATCCCAGTCCAGAGAACAGTGTCACTCACAGTGGCATGGCTTTCTATCCCAATTAACTTAGCCTAGATAACCCCCCACAGGCATCCCCAGAAGCCCATCTGCTAGGAGTCTACAGCTCATCAAACTGACAACTGAGATTAACCATCACACTTGCTTAGTATTCTAGATCATAGGGTTGTTTAATTGATTAGACAATATACAACAACACACAAAATACTCTAAAATGCACAGTTGAAAAAAATAAAGCAAGTTGCAGAAAAAGAAATTCAATAAGGTACCACCCATTAAAGTTTTAAAATAACCACAATTCAGTATTGAAAATAATGCTCACCATTTCAAACATATATGGAACATATTTATCACTAGAATGACACACACAGCCACTCAAGATAGATAGAGCTAGACTCTACAGAGAGAGGATGAGAATTTTTTATAACACTTTAACTGGTTGACAGATATATAGTTTTTTATATATTTTTTCGTGCATTTGAAATTTTCTAAAAATAATTTTTTAATGCAAAAAACACATAATTATGCCATTTGTCTGAGTATGGTCTGATATTGTTTGTATATGAATAGAAAGTTTTTTGGAATATGACCTTTCTTCTCTCATAGACAAATTTCAGACAGATGTACATAGGTAAAGATGGATGAATGGATGGATGGACGGACGGACGGACGGACGGACGGATGGATGGATGGACGGTTGGATACAAAGACAGAAACAAGGGCTAACATAAATCAATAAAAGGCAAAATATCCTGCTTCTTGATGTTTGTGTCTGCCAAGCCCCATTCAAGAAGATAAAAATCTCTACCACATATTTCCAATGAGAAAATTTAATGCATGGGTTAGTAACCAGGTTGCCAAGAGCAACGGCAATCCAAAAACTAGCAAGTGCAGGAAGTTATTGTCTGCGCCAGAGCACTGAGGAGGAGATATCATTAACAAACTCCAGCAGTTGAATAAGCTTGGCAGGGAGTTCAAGCTCAGTGCCAGCTGCTTGAGGGGAACTGGAGCAAAATCACAAGGTTTCAGGGGATCATACTACAAGCACGACTGGAACGACGTCTCCAGTTCTCGCTCCCTCCTGCCAATGCAAGCAGACACCAGGTAGCAGAAGTGCCTAGAAAATACACTTTGTAGGAGTTGATCCCCTGAAATACAGAGTGAAGCAAGAAAGGCGTGAGAAAGACACTTGAGAACAAAACAAAACAAAACAAAACAAAAAGATTGACTCATTTGTTAATAGGAAAAATACAGTGCTCCTCTCGCTATTTGTAGTAGACGAGGGTCGTAGAGACCAGTCTAAAATGTCACATATGTGGGCCTAGGGATATGGCTCAGTGGTTAAGAGCACTAGTTTCTTTTCCAAAGGACCTGGGTTCAAGTCCTAACACCTACATAGTGGCTCCCAACCACCTGTAGCTCTAGACCCAGGATATCACCCTCTTCTGGCTTTCAATGTCATCAGACATGAATGTGATGCACAAACAGACATTTGTGCAGGCAAAACACCAGTGTACATTAAATAAATAAAATTTTAATTGGTATGTGTATTTTCTGCAAAATAGTCCTTGTATGTGGATATTGATTTATTTAGGCAGAAGTGGTTATATGAAACGTCATTTCAAATATAAATATGACCTTTTGCTCACATAGGCACATTTCAGACCTAGAGAGATAATATAAATTGATTAAATAGGTGGATGGGTAGATGGGTATATTAGATTAATTTTCATTAAATAAGGGATACATCCAAGTATGCTTTTAATTTTTAATAAGTATATAAGAAGCACCTCTAACAGGTATATTATAAGTTTACAATGGTAGACAAACTAAATCTGACTTTTGCTTTACTGAGGTTTACAAGCCTGTGAGAGAAATTGATAAACACATATATCAATGCAGGCATAATTCCTAGCTCCTGACTTGAATCAGCTAAGAAGAAGACATTTTGTGTTCATACCTCTAAAACATCTAAGTTTTGTAAACAGTTTTTGGTCTGGCGATCTAAAGCAAAAATGGGGATCCAGTTATGACAGTTGCAGACTCATATCTATAAAGACAACAGCATTTGAGATTGTTTGTTCAAAAACTTGGAAGCCAGGCCGTGGCAGTGCACACCTTTAATCCCACAACTCGAAAGGCAGAGAACTCTTTTAGTTCAAGGCCAGCCTGGTCTACAGAGTGAGTTCTAGGACAGGCTCCAAAACTACACAGAGAAACCCTGTCTCTAAAAACAAAAAGAAGGAAGGAAGGAAGGAAGGAAGGAAGGAAGGAAGGAAGGGAGGGAGGGAGGGAGGGAGGGA
>NC_022009.1:120426-123289 GCF_000317375.1 Microtus ochrogaster | reverse complement strand
AAGGAAGGAAGGAAGGAAGGAAGGAAGGAAGGAAGGAAAGAGGCGATGGAATGAGGAAGACCAAAATTTTAAGATTTAGCTAATGAAGAAGAAAAGAAACTTACACAACAAAGTCAAATGAGATAGCAAGAGAAGACCAGGAAATCTGAACTGTATGCTCATCAAAGGAGACTTTTTTTTTGGTTTTTCAAAACAAGGTTTCTCTATGTAACAGTCCTGCCCGTCCTGGAACTCACTCTGTAGACCAGGCTGGCCTCAAACTCACAGAGATCTGCCTGCCTCTGCCTCCTGAGTGCTGGGATTAAAGGCTTGCACTGCCACCACCCAGCCAGAGGAGACCTTTTAAGAGATGTAAGAGATGAATGTGGGTGAGCAGCCCAGAGTTGCTGCTAAGTAAGATGAGGCTCTTCATGGTAGCTCCATGTTGATACAGCATCAACTCGACATTTACCACCTAGAAAGAGCTTTCTGGGCCACACAACTGAAAGGACACCTGATTCGTCTTCTCTTACCGCCATACTTTATTTTCATCATTAACACTTGCCAAGATCTGCTGTTCATGCTCAGTTGGTCTCCATGACAATGGGAATTGGTGTGGAAAGTCCTTCCATATATATGTTGCTTACATTGGATAATGAATAAAGGAGCTGCTTTTGGCCAATGGCTTAACAGAATATAGCCAGGCTGAAAGAGATATATAGAGAGAGAGTAGGCAGAGTTGAAGAGGCCATGGAGAGGCCAGAGGGAAAAGACGTGAGCTGCCAACCAGAACCTTACTGGTAAGCCACAGCCACTTGGTGATACACAGATTAATTGAAATAGGTTAACCAAAGATACGTAAGCTAGCTAGCAATATGCTTAAGTGATTGGCCAAGATTTAAATAATACAGTTTCAGGAGTCTGTGTGCCTGGGAAAAGAACAAGTGGCCTCCAACAACAGAGACTTGCATCAGTCTTGTTCAACACAGCATCTTAGTACCTAGAAGAGTGTTCAGAGCATAGGAGTTCTATTGAGGAATTAATGAGGGTTGTGATTCCCATTTCATTTTTTATTAAAGAGGGACTGGTTGACCTTAGCGATTGCAGTATTGTTCTGATGTAGGAGACTAATGCAGGAGAATGGGAGGTGAGAACATGGACAGAAAGTAGCTAGTACTTTAAAGATGGACAGCTACAGATAAGGAATTGCTTTGAAGGAGGAAAGCCATAGAAGCTCTTGAAGGTGGGCAGATCAGGATATGTGAGCTGTGTTGTGAAGGAAGAATTCACAGTTCGGACACTTCTCTGATGCTGTCCTGGCCCATGTGTTCACTCTTGGTCTTAGGAAGCCAAGAGAAACTATTCAAACAGCTAGCCGGCTCTCCTTGGGGAAAGCACATGCTGTGGGAAATAGTTTCAACAACAAACATATTTGTGTACCAGCACAATTTATGAATGCAGTGAGGTGAATGCACAAGCTGAATGTCATGTCATTAGTCCTCAGTAGAAGAGCAGTATTCCAGACAAACTGGTTCATTTATGACACTCAAAAATAAGTTTTTGATCAAGGAAGAGTTTGTTCAGAGGAGACTACAATGGCTGCCACTGATGAAGGGAGGAAAAATATAGAATAACTATTTCGTGGTGTAAAATGCCACCTGTAGGTAGCAAGGGTAATTGCAGCTCTAGAGGGAAGGATTTGAATAGGATAATTTTCAGTTCTTCCATCAACTCCATATTGTAAAAATATTCATTTGTAATATAATATAGTCATCTAGAGTGGACCCTGTAATTGATCACACCAGAGTAAATAGGAAAGGGAATGGGCTAGAAATTGGTTATAAAATTATTTAAAAATCTGAATTTAGAATCGCGGTGGAGAGGCGCTGCAATCAGGAATAGGCTTTGGGGGACCGACGCGGCGGCAGACGCAAGCGGCAGGGACAGGAACGCAATAACAAGAGCAGATCACCCCACTACAAGTAAATCAAAGAGAAACCCCGAGGGGGGGACCAGCGGGGCGGCAGACGCATGAGGCAGGGATGGGCGCGCAATAATGAGAGCAGATCGCCCCACTACAATTAAATCAAAGAGGTAGGCCTTTTGTTGGCGAGGTCACTGGCAAACGGGGAGCCTGGCACTGATCCTGAAGACCCTTCGGAGGGCTGAGAGGGTTCTTGGCCTGCGGAAGGAAACAGGAAACAGCTAGGGCAGTTGGTAAGCGGAACCCTTGGCCAGCAGGGAAACCTGATCCAATTTTAAAAGACCCATTAGATAGGATCAATAGGAAGAGATGGGCAGGCGCCAAGGCATGAATTCACCCAATAATCTGAAAAACAACATGAAAACACCAGAACCCAATGATCGTACAACAGAAGTATTTGAACACCCTAACACAGAAGAAATGGAAAAAAATTGACTTTATGAAAGCAATAGAGTCCCTTAAACAAAATATAAAAAACGCCCTTATTGAAATGGATGAAAAGTATAACAAAAAGTCTGAAGAAATGAGTAAATACGCACATGATACCCTGGGAAACCAAGAAAAAAAAGATCAAACAGGTAATGGAAACAGTTCAAGGATTGAAAACTGAAATGAAGACAAGGAAGAAAACACAAACCAAGGACCAGCTGGTTATGGAAAATCTAGGTCAATGAGCAGAGTCTACAGAAACAAGCATAATCAATAGAATACAAGAGATAGAAGAAAGAATCTCAGATTCTGAGGACACCATAGAGAAAATAAACACACAGATCAAAGAAAACAGCAAAGCCAACAAATTCTCAACACAAAACAGTCAGGAAATTTGGGACACAATAAAAAGACCAAACCTAAGAATAATAGGAATAGAAGAAGGAGAAGAGTCACAGCTCAAAGGCCCAG
>NC_022009.1:93842-115539 GCF_000317375.1 Microtus ochrogaster | reverse complement strand
AAAACAAATAAATAAATACAAAGATGTAGGCTCTCAGCTACTATTCCTGTGCCATCCATTCCTGCCTGCTACCATGCTCCATTCTGAAATGGTCACTAAGAAAACAAATAAATAAATAAATAAATAAAAAGAAAGAAAGAAAGAAAAAAACAAAAAAAACCTGAATTTAGAACTTCTATTTATAAAGTAATATAAATAAGATGACCCACCTAGAATGTGGTCCTGACTCTATTCCCACCTAAAAGAAATGTCTATAACTTTTTAATTTATCTTTATTACATTTATTTATGTGTGCATGTATGTGGTGAAGGAGTGCACACCTGTGAAAGGAAGAGGACAATGTGCGGAAAGTTTTCTCCTTCCATCATGTCGGTCCACGGGATCAGGCTTAGTTCATCAAGCCTAAGATGCCAATCCATCTTGCTGGCCCAATATTTAATCTTTTTAAAAATAAAATCCAAGTAGCCGGCCATGGGGATCAGTCAACCTGGAAGAGCCTGACTCGTGGGGCAGCCTGACCCACTCGGCTGCCATCTGGACCCAGATCCAGTGTTTGCAGTTGGCCATCCTCAGCACCCACTCCATCTACAAGATGCTGAAGCAAGAGGAGAAGCCAGGGCTGCAGAACCAGATCCAGGAATACACCACCAGCCACGAGGATGAAAATCTGAAGCATGACTGCTATCAAAGGCGTTTGCAGTGATGGTCTGGTATTTATGTCACTTCAGAACCAGAGATCTTGAGCCAGAACAATGACTCCTGGCAAAGAGTATTTGCATGTAGAGCTGTGTGGGCAAAACAATCTAGTGAGTGGCACCCTGCCATTTCCACTGCCACAAACAAAGCTGCGCTAGAGGAGTGGGAAGGATGGAAGAACAGAGTAGTGAGCACAGTGTTGATGCTCAGAACTGAGCTATGCCCCCTCAGCCGAGGCCATGTTGATGTGTATGAATCCGTCGCATGTGCTGCCACGGGGGCCATATCTGGGTGGCCATGGCCCTGTGACCCATGGTACCAACAAAGGCCATGTGGATGTCTGGGCATGTTTGGGTCATGGTTCTGCTACCGCTAGGGCCCATGTTACCACACAAGGCCATGCAGATGACCATGGTCTGTGCTACCACCTGAAGCCATGTTGGTGTCTGTGGTCCATATTGCCACTGGAGTCCATGCTGAGGTCTGTGACTCTTGCTAACACTGGAGGCCAGGTGGATGTCTGTATTCTGTCCTGTCAACAGATAACGTGTGGGAAGTCCATGAACTGTGCTCCTGCTGACTATAAAGACTAAGGAAGCTTCTGCAGTGGTATTGATGACTTCAGACTCACAATGAGAAAGACAAAAAGCTTCTATGACAAACACTACCCCCACCCCCTGAAGAAAAAGTAACAAGCTACACAGGAATCCATCAAAAAGAACTCTTTTTGTTGTTGTTGTTTGCTTATTTGTTTGTTTGTTTTTACATGCCAATCTCATTCCTCTTCCCTACTCTCCTCCCTCTCCCCCCACCTTCCTCCCACTCCATTCCCCATCTGCTCCTCAGAGAAGGTAAGGCCTCCCCTGGGAAGTCAACTAATTCTGTCCCATCACCTTCTTGAGGCAGGAACAAGTGCCTCCTGTTCCCCCATTTCTAAGCTGAGCAAGGTATCTCTTCATAGGAAATAGGCTCTCAGCACCCAGGGTGTTCTCTCTACCCTATAACCTCTCCAGCATAAGTTGTCATCAGTGTTTTTTATTTTGGCCATTCTTACAGGTGTAAGATGGAATCTCCGAGTTGTTTTGATTTGCATTTCTCTGATGGCTAAGGATACTGAGCATTTCCTTAAACGTCTCTCAGCCATTTTAGATTCCTCTGTTGAGAGTTCTCTGTTTAGGTCTGTATTCCATTTTTTATTGGATTTTTTTGTTCTTTTGATGACCAATTTCTTGAACATTCCTGCATTGCTGGTGGGAGTGCAAGCTGGAATAGCCCGTTTGGTTATCAGTATGGAGATTTTTCAGAAAATTAGGAAACAACCTTCCTCAAGACCCAGCAATACCACTTTTGGATATTATCCAAAGGATGCTCAATCGTGCCACAAGGGCATGTGCTCAACTATGTTCATAGCAGCATTATTTGTCATAGCCATAACCTGGAAACAACCTAAATGCTCCTCGACCAAACAATGGATAAGGAAAATTTACACAATGGAGTGCACAACAGCAGAAAAAAATGATGACATCTTGAAATTTTCAGGCAAATAGATGGACCTAGAAAACATCATATTGAGTGAGGTAACCCAGACTCAGAAAGATAATTATCATATTTACTCATTCATAAGTGGCTTTTAAACATAAAGCAAAGAAAACCAGCCCACAAATCACAATCCCAGAGAACCTAAACTACAATGAGGACACTAATAGAGACATACATGGATCTAATCTACATGGGAAGTAGTAAAAGACAAGCTCTCCTGAGTAAATTGGAATCATGGGGACCATGGGAGAGGGTTGAAGGGGAGGAGAAGAAGGGAGAGGAGCAGAGAAAACTGTATAGCTCAATAAAATCAATAAGAAAAGATTATTTTTTGTTTCATAGAGATGATAGATTAGATAGATGAATAGATAGATAGATAGATAGATAGATAGATAGATAGATAGATAGATAGATAGATAGATAGATGATAGATAGATAGGTAGATGATAGACAGATACTTAGATCTGTAGATACATAAATAGAACTTATTCTAAGGAAATATAAAATAAAATATTGACTTACTCTATGATGGTAGGGAATATATGTATATATCCTAAAATGTTATTCCTTTAACTTAAAATTATTTCCAAATAAATAATATGAAAATACTAATTATAGGGTAGATTTTCCAGAAGGTTAAGACTTCATTGTTCAAATTTCTAAAATAAATTATTACAAGAGAACAAAGAAAACAATCAAAAAAATAATAATGCGGCCTGAGGCGGTCGGGACAAGCACCCTGAAGTGGCGGCTTGGGAGGGTGCGTGGGCGCCCAACACGACTCCTCCGGCAGCCTCAACAAGAACTCAGACAGCATTGGAGTTGCTCTAGGTCGTAACCAGCCTTTAAAAACGGAGAAACCAAAATGGAAAAACGATTATCTCATGACAGATGGACAACTGCGCAGCAAGAGGGATGAATTTCGGGACACTGCACCAGCTTTTGAAGGGTGGAAAGAGGTCTGGGATGCCTTGAAGGCTGCAGCACACGCTTTTGAAAGCAATGATCATGAACTGGCACGGTGCTACGATGAGCTGGGGAACCCATACCAGCTGCCAGTCTATTGTTTGGCACCACCAATCAACTTGATAGAGGAAAAGAGATATCCCTGAGCCACCTTCCAATTCTGGACGTAAGTCTCAGCTCCGTTTGTGCCTCTCCACAGGCAAAGACCACAAGCTCGTGGGGCGCAGCACACACACGCTATTCCACGTGAAGAGGCACTTACATGCGAAAGAGGGGGTGAAGCCAGGCAGCCAGCCGTGGTTCTTCTCTGGCAGGCCTCTCACTGATAAGATGAAACCAGAGGAGTTGAAGATCCCAAAGGACTATGTGGCACAGGTTATCGTGAGCCAGCCTGTGCAAAACCCAACACCAGTGAAGAACTGAGCTGGGCTTGCCTGCGTCCCAGATCCCTTGGCTCCTTTTTATTATCATTTCCTACTCTATGACGTGAAATTTATTTTCACTGTTCTGAATTCCCTATGAATGTATTTAATTCTGAGGAATTACCAGTGAAAAATTCCATCTGTGATGGAGACCAACAAAAATAATAAAACACACAGAGCCAGCCTCTGGAACTCCTGTAATTACAATTTCTAACTTGAGAGGCAGTTAAGAAATAGATAAGCATTTATTTTAAAACATTTATCAACTATGTAATGGCTTTGTTTAAGTGATTTGGAATGTACACAGACACCAGACCCATCAAGAACAGCACCAAGCACCTTTTGGATACAGAATTTTTTAAAATGTATATGTCAAGTTACATTTCCAGAACCATCAATGATCAATAACAGTTACGAAACTTAAACGTCTTTGATTTGTTTTAGTGGAACCTAAAAGAGCAGAGGGGATTGTTTCTCTTCTGGGTTTGTCTTCCTATTCCACCAGGAAGCAGTGGAGCCTGGGAGTTTGTCAGTGTTGCCTCCCCTCCCCCAAGTCATGCTCCTAATTCACACTCATTCAGTCCCGCTGCCATCCAGCACGCTGGCAGCAGACACCCTCTAGAACACCAGACGCTAGACTAATTTAGTAAGTAGTCAGAGTTCCCATTCTCAGTTGAGAAGTTGTCTCGCTGCATAGTGGTTTAAAATGTCTCTGGTCCCCAGGCTTGAGACTGCTAGCTACCATGTGATGCCTTCACTGATGCAGCCGCTCTGCGTGGCCGTTTCTGGAGCAGACTGACCCCATCTGTATTTCTGGGCCATGTAACATGGAAATGGAGTGTAGCTGCTTCCATTCCAGAATAAAAAGCAATCCTGTCTTCTTCCCCGCCTTGCGGGGCGTGGAAGTTAAATCTTCTCTGCCTGTTCCTGGGGAAACTGTGCCTCTTCTCAGCCTTGGGGAAAACTCCAACTCAAAATTTTCAAGTGTGAAGGTTTACTGGTGTAACTTAACGGATACTGGTGAGAACAAATGGTGGCGCCTGGCGCTAGACCTGAGGGCTTTTCACTTCACTCTGATTCTAGTCATCGTGGGCAGCAATGTTCTTCCTGCACCTTCCCACAGAGTGCTTAATCAACACCATCTGCATATGAGGCTGAGGGACTAGAGCACAGTGAGCCAGCCTTACCTCCTGGAGAAAGCTACCAAGAGTTGGATTCAATCTGGAGCCTCTTAAAAGCCGATTCTGCCAGGCATGGCGGTGCATGCATTTAATCCCAAACTTGGGAACAGAAGTAGGCAGATCTCAGAATTTGAGACCAATCTGGAGTACAAACGTAGTTCTAGACCAGCCAAAGCTGCATAATAAAAAGGTTGATTCCATGAGCTAATGTGACCACCCTATATCTTTGGACTCTCAACTGTGTACAGTAGATGAAAGAGGGCGCTATGCCGTCTCAGTAGGGAAATGCCAAACCTTCAACATCTATTTGGATATAAAACACCATGATTTTCGTGACAAAATGAAACTGCTAGAGTTTAAAATGTAATGTTTAAAGTGGTGTTAAATTTCCTATAGCCTATAAACAATAAATAGTTTAAATATATCTATAATTGAACTTACGTTTCTGAGAACTTTTAACCATTTCCCTAATTCTGTTCATAAGTTTAAAGTCTGTGACTGCACCTAATTTAGACTTGATGGGGACTGAGTCTAAATTCAGGAGAAGCACACAGCTTTAACAATAAAGAAGGTGCTCACATTCCTGTGTGGAGGCTCCAGGACATCCAAGCGCATCGGCCTGCCATTAAGAGGGTTGATTCATTTGCCACATTGAGTAACAGTATCTCAAAGCTCATCAACTGGGAAAGAGTGTTTTAAAAATTATTTTTCTAAAGGACATTTGATGGTGTCATCAATAATCTATGTTTGATAAAAGGTCTTGATTGTTTCTTGAGGGTTGACCTCTCTAAGAGGTTTTTATTTTCAAAGAACATATACTTTGAATAATGATCCTCTAGGCATGTTTAACCCAGGTGAGAAAAGAAAACATGGTGATGGTAATTGTCAATAGATTGATGTAAGATCAATACATGATGTGTATAATTTTAGTACATAGGAATTTTGTGATTTTATTTAAAAAGTTCAACTTTAAATATAATAATAATAATAATAATGCTTTACATTCCTAAAGCCAGCAGTAGGACTGAAGAATACAGAAGATGAATAAAAAGGACCTGTTCCTGGAAACATACTCACATCATCTCCAAGAATAAAGCCAAACTGTAATAGTCTTCCAAAGAAAAAGTGGGGTTATGCACATTTTTTAAATTAAATTGATATCAACTCAGTCAGACAAAAAATTAACAGAAAAATAAGGGAACTAACAGATGTTATGACTCAAATGAACTTAACAGACATCTATAGAATATTCCATCTAAACAGAAAAGAATATACCTTATTCTCAACACCTCATGGAACTTTCTCAAAAATTGACCACATGCTCAGTAACTAAACAAACCTCAACAAATACAAAAAAATGGGATAACCCCATGTATCTTATCAGATCATTATTGTTTAGAACTAGAAGTCAACAACAATACCAATTCCAGAAGGCCCAAAAACACAGGGAAACTAAACAATGCTCACCTGAATCATCAATGGGTCAAGGAAGAAAAAAAGGGAGAAATTAAAGACTTCCTAAAATTCAATGAAAATGACCACACAAAATACCCAAATTTATGGGACACAATGAAGGCAGTGTTAAGAGGAAAATTCATAGCACTAAATTCTTACAAAAAGAAACGAAAATTCCTACACTCGTGAATTAACAGAACATTTGAAAACTCTAGAACAAAAAGAAGCAAAGTCACCCAAGAGAACTAGACAGCAGGAAATAAATTGAGAGCTGAAATCAACAAAATAGAAACAAAGAAAACAATACAAAAAAATCAATGAGACAAAGAGTTGGTTCATTGAGAAAATCAACAAAATAGAAAAACCTTTACCCAAACTAACCAAAAGACAGAGAGAGAATATCCAAATTAACAAAATCAGAAATGAAAAGGGGGATATAACAACAGACACAGAGGAAATACAGAGAATTATCAGGTCATACTTTGAAAACCTGTATTCCACAAAATTGGAAAACTTAAAGGAAATGGACTACTTTCTGGATAAATATCACTTACCAAAATTAAATCAAGACCAGATAAGAAGACAAAACAGAACTATAACTGCTAAAGAAATAGAAACAGTCATCAAAAGTCTCCCAACCAAAAAAAGCCCAGAACAAGATGGTTTCAGCTCAGAATTCTACAAGATTTTCAAAGAAGAACTAATACCAATACTTCTCAAATTATTCCACACAATAGAAACAGAAGGGACATTGCCAATCTCTTTTTGTGAGGCTACAATTACCCTGATACTCAAACCACAGAAAGACATTACTAAGAAAAATAACTACAGACCAATCTCACTCATGAACATTGATGCAAAAATACTAAATAAAATACTGGCAAATCGAATCCAAGAACATATCAAAACTATCATCATATAGTCAGATTATGTCTCAAAATACATGACAGTCTTCAAATATTTAAATCTATAAGATATGCAAAGAACAATCTGTAAACACAATAGGAGACTACAACATTCTTCTTTCAGCTCATGAGAAATCAAGTGCACAATATAAGTTGCAGATAGAGATTTTGAAGAAAACAGCAAAGGTCTGACCTAATTAAGAATCAGAAAAAGAATAGAGTATAAAGTGCTTACTCGGTCATGTTGACCAACATCTTAATCATGAGCTCACAGTTCACGTAATTCTTTTTTCAAATTTGTTTTTGATATTGAAGGCTCTTCCAAGCCAATCATTGTAACACTATTAGCCAAATACTAGGAAACAGATCCACCTTAGAGCCTTAATAATGGCACTTCCTGAAGATTAATAAACACATAAGGAGAAAGAAAGACTTGAGTCTGAGAAGATAGCATAAACAGTGGCAGATGGGAAAGCCATTCTTTGACGTAGAAAACCGGGAAGCAAGTTCCTTCACTGTGGGAAGCAGACCACATGTCCTATTTTATCATCAGTTTAGAAGGTGGAACGTACATTCCTATGACCTTTTAAAGTCATTGGCTCACTGAAAACTTCGTCATTTGTGCTCACAGCAGCTGTTACAAGCCATTCATTCTTTCTGTTACTGTTTTGTGCACAAATAACTGCGTTATCTTGCTAAGCAAATTTGATTTAGCCTGAATGTGAGTGACTTAAAGTTGCAGTGCCAAAATTGTAAAACACTTTCTGAGGGAAATGTCTTAGTTGACTCATAAAACATTTTGAAGTAAGCTAAATTTTAAAGAAAAGTCAAAAATAGAGCCAGATATGTTGAGCTCACGGTTCCTTTTGTTCTTCTTTTCCAACACCATGGCTGCCTGCATGCTGCCATGCTTCCCACCAAGATGATAATGGACTACACTTCTGAATTGTAAACAGCCCAATTAAATATTTTCCTTTATAAAAGAGTTTGCCGTGGTCATGGTGTCTCTTCACAGCAATAGAAGCCCCAACTAAGACATGTTGTTTCCTCAATATGTGGTTTATGGCATAATTTTTTAAAGGTGATAATCAGATCATCCTCTAGTACCAAGTTCTCAGGCTTACTACATAGCCACTTTCCACGTTCACGGTCAGAAGGTTTCTCTAACCTTAGTGTCTCTGCTAAAGAACCTCATTCCAAAGCCCCAAGTTATAAGAAAAGCAAACAGAGCTAACCAAATTACAGCCAAGAAATCTGGCTCATAAAATGCATGAAAGATTTCCTACTGAAGTACCCAGGCAATTACTAACCTCTGGTTTCAGCTGTCCCAGTGTAGGCCCAATCAAAAAACAAGTTTTGGGGACCAGCAGGCAGTTTCTTGTATATTTTATAAGTTGAAGAAAGGGATTTCAAAATTTAACTAGTTCTTCCCGTAACCCTAAGACAGTTGGAAGCACCACCATGATTACAGATAATGAAGACGGTGTGCCCTCTGCCTGGCTGGCTTCTGGTCCGAGGGCAGTGGTAAATAAAGCAGAGGCAATTCCTTCCCTCTTCTGCAGTGTTCCCAGAGCTTTGGGTGTAGGAGTGTTCTGTAGTTGTATTCACTGGGACTGGGCTCCACAACTCTGCATTTTGATTAGTTGTGATTTTTTGTAATGGTCTCCATCTGTTGCAAGAGAAGTTTCCTCGATGAGGGGTGAAGGCTACATTTATCTGTGGGTATAAGAACAAATGTTTAGATTGTCCTTAGGGATTATACTGGCTCAGTAAAGTAGTAGCTACAGATGCTCCGCAAATTCCCAAGAATTTGCTAACACTGAGTTGTGAGCTCTGTTTCCAGTACCAGGCATAGTTTCTCTCTTGCTGAGCATGTCTTAAGTTCAACTAACAAGGACGACACGAATGGGCTTGTCAAAGTGGGCAGGGAAACAACCACCCACACAGCTTCAACCATATAGAATGAACTAAAGACAGCTGGAGAATTCTGGGATTGGGAGAAATAATCTTCCCTGGGGAAAAGCACACCAATTAGTTATCCAATACTAGTTATTTAGCCCTGAAAATGTATGTACTAGTTAATATTATATTTAGGAAAATATATGTATATTCATATATGTTTACAATAACAATAAAAAGAGAGGTCATGAGTTTGAAAGAGACCAATGAGGAATATATGGGACGGTTTGGAAAAAGGAAAAAGCAGTTATTTTTTTAATTTAAAAAAAAAACAAAGGCCAATTCCAATAGTATGTACTCAGGGATGGGAAGTTTTACTATGTAGGCACATAAGATAAATAATATTTTAGGCACAACCTGAAATTCACCAAGCAAGATGGAAAAACACTTCATAGGCAAGCAGAAGCACTTTGAAAGCTTTTCCCATCTCTGTTGGCCACTTTTGGTATATTACCACTGAAGATACAGAAAGACCTAAATAGCCAGGTGACCCTCCCAGGTGCTTTTCTGATCAGGAGTAGCTAATGGTGGCGTTTGGAGGCTTAGCCTTCACTTCAGTATTTGATGACTGCTTGGTCTCCCCTGGTAAAGACCACAGTCCAGAAACACCAGGGCAATGGGGTGGACTCCTGAGCAAAGGAAGACATGAGGAGGTTATGTGTGAAGCGCGGGGCTTCTGGGAACTTAGCAAACAGAAGCACTAGTCGGGGAGACAGACTTACTAACAGGGAGGCTCCAGAGGCAATGTACTTCACCTGGGTCCTGCGCAGGCCGACGGGACGAGAGGCACTTCACTCTCCACGGCGCTTTCTGCAGAAAGGGGGCCTTGTAAATTGGTCATACGTGCGGCTGTTACCAGTGGTCAGGGACTGGAGTGAGCCTTTTCAGGATTTCAGCCACTTATTCAAGGAACTGCGATAAGTGCTCTCACACAGGTCGCGAGCTAGCAGGGAACTTTATTCAAAAGCAGAAGGTTCTTACAGAGCCACAGTGGACCAGAAGAATGAACGGGCACTTAAGAACCCAAATGATTGTCTTAGATTTCCTTTTACGGGTACAAAAGGAGGAGGAGTTTAGTTCATAGAGGTACAGTTGGAGCGGTTCTCTATTTCGAGTGACAGACTTGTGTTGTATAATTTATTTCCATTGTAGCAAGAATGCATGCAGCTAATACAGGTAGAGGTCCCAGGTTGCCGCCGAGTTGTCAAGTGCTTCATTAGCAGCCCAGACCAAATGGAGTTCCATGTTGCTAAACTATTCCTGTTCCTTATAAATTACACACAGTGATGTCATCAGCTTGCTAGCTCAGTTTTCCCTTGTGCCAGCAGCATTCCAAATAACAGCTGACTTAGCATATATGCAGAAGGCAAGGTCCCTTACAGATGATGCGAGCTTGCTCCATCTCCACTCTGTTCTGATGAATAGCCCTATCTGTACATGCAGTCTTGGCCTGTTCTCTTTGTTTCTTGCTTGGCAGGGGCCTTGGAAAATGGAAAGGGGAATTGCAGAGGCGTGGTATCTGAGCTCTCAGAGATCATACACATCTGCGTCTCTTTTTAGGCAAACCTTTCCTGGGCCATAAAGGGTCGAGTCTCTCCTTGTTTTAGACACCGTGTGACCTCAGCACTTTGTTTCCGTGCCTGGCATCCTTCCTAACAATTCCCCTGTTCCTTTGTGAGGTTGTAACCCAGGTATGCTGCACAAGCCTTCTATGGAAATTATAGAAATTCTTATACTGTCTCTCTAAGAGACCAGTGTCATTGTCTAGCTGCCCCAGAGCTTAACTCTCCTGTGCTCTGGCGATGGCGCCGTGTTTCTCAGATCAGTTCCACAAACGCCCCATTAGTTCCCTCGACTCCCTTGGAAATCTCATATGAATCACCTAGCATCACTTCCTTCTATGGGAAATTTTAAAACCATGCTGCATTTGTAACACTGGAAATGCTAGTAGTGATTTTTCAACTTTTAAACCAAAATCCGAACCCAAAACACAATTTTGATCACCAAAAAATTATTTGTAATAGCAGGACCCCGGCATCCACAGAAGGTGGTGTTGTGGGACATTACACTTTCAAAGATTTCTGTAAAAGGCAGCTTCCCCAAAAGAAAAGTGAAAATTTTTCAGAGAAGTACCTAGAACTGAAAACCCTTACGTCCATCAGAATAAGGCAGACAGAGAGAGACAGATGCTGCATGCTTTCTCACATAAGCAGGAACTAGGAGCCTAGGTTTAAATGTGGTGCGGGGAGGATGTCAGAAAACACAGAGGGGACAGTGGGAGGAAGATGACTTGAAGGGAGTTAGCAGTAGAACACACATGACAGAAAAAGAGAAGACAGACTAAACATGGTGGGGAAGAGGATCAGCAAGAAGTGGGCAGAAGGATGAGCAGAGAGGGAGGGAAGAGGCATAAAAAACCAAGTGTGTATGAAATGCCATAATGAGGAGCTAGAGAACAGTTCACCAGGTAGGAAGACTTGCTCTTGCTGGGGACCAGAGCTTGGGTCCTAGCACTCAAATAGTGGCTCAAGCCCTCCATAACGCCAGGCCCAAGGATATCCAATTCCCCCTTCTGGCCGCCTTGGGCACCAGGCATTGCATACGATGCACATCCATGCATGCAAGCAAAACACTTATCCACATAAAGTAAATTCAATTAAATTTCAAAGCCCATCAAGAAATTCGTTACTTTGTATGCTAACTTAAAAACAAATAAATGAATTCATCCCAGCCCAATATATTAAGAAATGTTGAAAATCATACCATGTATGTTACAATCTCCATAATATATGGAACGAGTTCTTCTAGTGAGAAGCAAAAGCCACAAGCACAGGATCAGGAAACCCAGTGACATCGGGAGTCCCAGTTGGATGAATCTGTAGCTCTGTGCCTTCCCAATTAAACTAAGCTTTATTGAGTCTCCTGCCATCTCCTAAAGCAATCCTATCTCTTAATCGCCTCAACTGAATTGCTACACATGATTTCCCTTGGCCTTTCCTGGGAAGGCCAGCTGAGTTTTGTCAAGTAGCAAATGCATGTGCTCTAGGTCAAGGGTAGTCACATAAGGACCTTTTCCTGGTAAAGATGCACCTTGAGCAGGAGTGCTGCACATCCACCATGCAGTTTCCTCACTGAGGTATTTCATGCCCTTGTCGGGCTGCAGCTTGGTTTCTCTGCAAACTCTCTCACAGCAGCAAATGTGGCACCTGAAAGCCAAGTGGAGTCGAGTGGCCAATGTCCTGATTTCTCACTAACAGGAACGGTGGGGATACTGACTTGCATTCAAAGAAACAGTAAATGAAAGTGTGGAAGGTTAAACAAAGAAATTAGCCATTTGCCACAAGGACATTTGCTCAACTGTGTTCACAGCAGCATTGTTTGTCATAGCCAGAACCTGGAAACAACCTAAATGCCCCTTGACTGAAGAATGGATAAGGAAAATGTGGTACATTTACACAATGGAGTACTACACAACAGGAAAAATAATGACATCTTGAAATTTGCATGCAAATGGATGGAGGTAGAAAACATCATTTTGAGTGAGGTAACCCAGATCCAGAAAGACAATTATCACATGTACTCACTCATAAGTGTTTTTTAAACATAAAGCAAAGAAAACCAGCCTACAAACCACAATCCCAGAGAACCTAGACAACAATGAGGATCCTAAAAGAGACTTACAAAGATCTAATCTACATGGGAAGTAGAAAAAGACAAGATCTCCTGAGTAAATTGGGAGCATGGGGGGAGAGGGTTGAAGGGGAGGGGAGAGGCAGGGAGGGGAGCAGAGAAAAATGTAGAGCTCAGTAAAAATCAATAAAATTTTTTAAAAAGAAAGAAATTAGGTATTTGAAGAGCTAAAACAAATATAATGTCTGAGTGATATAAAAATGGATTTATGAATTAGAGACAAGTAAATAAAATACAATTTTTCTAGTTGGGAAGTAGAAGTGCGATTGTTTTCGATTGCTGCAACAATGTTTTATCTGAACCTTTCTGGATCCTCTGTGTGGCTCATTGCGCTGAACTTAAACTGCAGGCCACAGCTGCCACCTCATCTAAGATGGGACTCTCTCCCAGTCTGTCAGGACTCTCTCCCGGTCTCTCAGGACTCTCTCTCAGGACTCTCCCGGTCTGTCAGGACTCTCTCCAGTCTCTCAGGACTCTCTTCCGGTCTCTAAGGACTCTCTCCCGGTCTCTCAGGACTCTCCCGGTCTCTCAGGAATCTCTCCAGTCTCTCAGGACTGATAGAACTTCCTTGCCATCGTGTGGCTGAAGCTGTCACTCATTTGCTGTCAGCCCCCAATTGATCTCCTCTCCAGAAGTCACCCTGCATCCTTGCCATATGGCCCTCTTCTCTGAAAACACAGCAGCCCAATTCTTGAAGGCAGTAAAGTTTTCAAGAAAAGTTCAGTCAGTCCCTCTTTTGAAGGGCTTGCCTGTAAAAGACAAACATCTGATAGGCTTTATCAGAAAGCTTTCCACTGATAACCTTTGGGATTCAATCCAAGGAATATATTCTCTACATAACAAAACTAAATTTATGTGAGCTCCAAGTGTCTTATATTACACTGAGTTGCTATTTCTTCAGGTTCAGATCTTCAAAGCAACGACATTACAATGCTTAAAGTATACATTTTTATAGATTTTTTTAAGAGTCAGACAGTATTTAGGTGATAAAAAGAGAAACTGCAATAGGAAAAATGAGATTTTAATATAGACATGAGCTCAATTCCAAATATATATCATGCAGGAGTTGGGGATCTGTAGATAAAAAATTGCTGAGAGAAAGCATGGAGAGGGATAATCCTTGTAAAAGCAACTTGACAGGATTCCTGCAGAAAGCAGATAAAGCTAGGAAAATGTCCCCTGGGGAAGAGTGGCAAATAGGAAATTTGACCAAAAAAAGAAAAAGATCAGAGACTAAGGGTGGGAGAATCTTATAAAACTAACTTGAAAAGATTTTTGCTGAAATTGTGATATGCAAACACAAACACAGAGAAGCCCAAGGATCAGGTCTTCTTTGAGAAAAGGGTTGGATGTGGTAGCACACACTATATTGCCAGCACTTGGCTGCAGAGGCAGGGGGTTGCCACAAGTTCAAGCCCAGCCTGGGCTGCAGGGTGAATTCTAGACAAGCCAGGATTATAGACTGAGTCCCTGACTCAGAGTCAGAAAGGAGGGGAAGGTATTGGATGGTACAGAGCTAAGTGGGGATGGGGGGCTCATAGCTGTAACCCTACCACTCAGGAGGCTGATGCAGAAGGATTTCTATAGATTCAAGGCCAGCCTGGGCTACCCTATGGAACTGAATCAAAATATCAAAAACAAGAAAGAAGGAATCAGGGATACATAATTAAAATCTAGTCAAGGGAAGAGTCTTTGCAAAAAAAAAAACCATGAAAATCCTGCTACCTAATGTTTTAAGATCCTGTTCTTCAATATACAAAAATGGTATATGCTTGGAAATAACTGCTTGATAAAAATTTGATGATCATTAATATTGAATATCATTGATGTTGAATATGTAAACAATTGAAAAGTTTGCAATTTACAGTAATCCTTCTCAATTCATGTTCCTTTGTCTAAAATCTATCTGAGAAGAGGACTATAGAGTAAAATATCTCATATGTCCTTTTTTCTCTCATTGAAAATAAATGTATTTCTCATACACTATATCCTAATTAAGATTTCTCCTCCCTCTACTCCTCCTAGTTCCTCTTCTCCTCCCTTCCAATCCAGATCCACTCCATTCTGTATCTCAGGAAACAAACAGGGATAAGAATAGAATAGAATGGAATGGAATGGAATGGAATGGAATGGAATGGAATGGAATGGAATGGAATGGAATAGAATAGAATAGAATAGAATAGAATAGAATAGAATAGAATAGAATAGAATAGAATAGAATAGAATAGAATAGAATGGCATAACCCCAAACAAACACATCAAAACTGGACAAATCAAACAGAAGGAAAAGAGTCCAAGAGAAGGCACAAGAATCAGAGGCCCACTTGTTCACACACTCAGGAATCCCATATAAACACTAGACTAGAAACCATAATATCATGGTTAGGACCTGATGCAGATCTGTACAGGCCTGTGAATGCTGTCTCAGTCTCTGTGAAGTCATATTAGCTTTGACCGTGTTGATTTAGAGGGTCTTGTTTCCTTGATTTCTCCATCCCTCTGTCTCTTACACTCTTTCAACCTCCTTTTCCATGGGATTCCCTGAGCCCTGAGAGGAAGATATTGATGGAGGCGTCCCATTTAGGGATGAGTGTTCTAAGGTCTTTAAGCACTTTATGTTCTGAGGTCATTATGCACATTCTGCATAGTGTCCAGCTTTGGATCTCTGTATTGTTCCCATGTGCTGCAGGAGGAAGCATCTCCGATGATGGCTGAGCAAAGCAATGATCTTCAAATATAGCAGAATGTCATTAGGAGTCCTTATATTATTATGCTGTTGCTGTTTTCAGAGCAGTAGTATTTGGTTTTAGCCTAGGTCCTTTTGCTATCTGGTCTCAGGTTCTCTATCACCCAAGCAGTGCCAGGTATAAGTTCCATAGATCTTAAATCAAATCATTTATTAGTTGATTACTCCCAAAAGCTTTGTGCCACCATTGCCCTAGCATATCTGGCAAACAGTACACAATTATGAGTCAAAGGATTGATGAAGCTGGGCGGTGGTGGCGCACGCCTTTAATCCCAGCACTCGGGAGGCAGAGGCAGGCGGATCTCTGTGAGTTCGAGACCAGCCTGGTCTACACAGCTAGTTCCAGGACAGGCTCCAAAGCCACAGAGAAACCCTGTCTTGAAAAACCAAAAAAAAAAAAAAAAAGGATTGATGAGATAACTGGTGTTTACATTTCTCTTTTGATAGCATGCAGAGTACCTTCATGTACCATAGATGCTGGACTGCAGATATGAAAGCTCCATGTGGGCATAAAGATACTTTGACTTCTTCCTTTCCAATTCATATCCCTTTGCTCTCCTTCTGTTGTCTCGTTGCTCTAGTTAAAACTTTAAATACTATATTGAATAGATATGGAGAGAATGAACAACCTTGTCTTGATCCTTATTTTAGTGAAATTGCTTTGAGTTCCTCTCCCTTTAAGTTGATGTTGGCTATGTACTTACTGAAACCTGCTTTTATTACTTTGAGATATATCTTTTCTGTTCCTGTCTATTTGGTATTCTGCATGCTTCTTGTACCTTGATAGGAATCTCTTCCTTCAGGTTAAGGAATTTTCTATGAATTTCTTGAAAATAATTTCTGTGCTTTGACCTGGGTTTCTTCTCCTCCCTCTATTCCTATTTTTCTAAGATTTGATATTTTCATGGTGTCCCAGATTTTCTGGATGTTTTGTGCAAGGAACTTTTTTAAATTTAATCTCTTCTTTTAACTGGGGTGTCCATTTCTTCTATTGTGTCTTCCATGCCTGAGAGTCTCTCTTTCACCTCTTGTATCCTGTTGGTGAGGCTTGTCTTTGAGATTCCTGTTCTATTTCCTAAAGTTTTTATTTCCAGATTCCCCTCAAAAAAGATTTGTTATGATCTTGAAAGCCTATTCATTATAAATTACATAAAATGATTCATAGCTATTTATTATAATGTATACTTCAGTTTGTAATGAAGTATGACACAATTATTTAAAGCTTTTAATTGGGAAATAAATTAACTATAATGAATGGCAAGTGAGATAAATTATAAATGTGCATCAGAAGGAAAATGTACCTTAACAAAGATATTTAAAAAAAAAAGCTTGACAACATTTGTTGCTCAGCTAGAGTGTTAGAAGTTGGTGACAATGACAAAGGATCTAAATAATACTGTTTGAACATCCATGTCAGTATATTTAGAAAGTGATTCTTCAACTGGTCTGTAGGGAATGAACATATTCTATAGAGGCCTTTGTGGTCCTCTCTTTGACTATCAGACTATTGAAATCATAGCCCTCAAAAAATTAAAATTTTCTTAGGAATCTCATGTTAGAAGGAGGAAAAGGCTGAAGCCCAGTGGCAGCCAGAGGAAGAATTTGTCTCCCAGGAGGAAATTTTACACAGTTGACAACCTAGAACCAAGACAACAGTGTTTCAGTGACGGACAGACTACACCTGAACCAGGTCCGCATAGTGATGCATACCATTGTCCACTACCTAACCCTAAATTTTATGTCAGGACCCAAATGGACTCGATGGAGTGTGGGGATATCATGACCTCTTATTTGTTTCTCTGTTTCTTTTCCATATGTGACCGTATAGGATGGTTCTAACTCTCCTTTCTCTGAGTTTCCCTACCATGTGTCTCTTTAGGTGGCCTACTGAGCACAGATGAGTGACTGACCCTCACCACTTCACCTGTCAGGTTATCAGGACAGGCTCTGACTCCAACAATTTTGAGCATCAGACACCTCCAGCAAGTTGGCTAGAGGATGAGGGTGAGCTGAATCGTCCCAAACAATGGCTGAGGTCACTTTATTCCAGGGGCTTTTCTTATCTCCTCATCTGAGCTGCCTTTAGTTATTTCCTAATCTATATTTGGTAAAGCAGAGAAATGAATAGTTAGATTTCATTGGGACTCTCAAGAAAGCTGATGTTTGCTATGTTAAGTTTCTCCCCAATCAAGGCACCTCAGGTTTCCCTTTCCTTTTGTGTTAGGAACTCCCTTGACCAGATATTACTGGACTTAGGGTCGCAAACTGTACTCCAAAAATCTAGGCCACATGTCCTCGACAAGCCAATTTAAAAAATCAATTTAACAGTTTAAAGTAGAAAAGGAGATGTGTTCAATATGTCCATGCTGAGAAGAGGGACGAAGAGAAGTGACAGCTCTCCCCCAACGTCCATCTTCAGGGTCCTGAAGCAAAGGTGATGTTTAAGTAGACGGCCAGAGTTATGAACGGCCGAGCAAGCCTAGTCAAGGTACGGTTCTACTCACCACTAGCCCACTGTTGACTCTTCAGTAAGGTGGTCTACAGCTGCAAATCTCTTTCAGAGAGAGGTTTCCCTCTGGCTAGCCCACACTTTAACCTTTCCCTTCTCATAGCATGAGGTTTGCAGTATACCTCCAGTTTCCTGAGGTCCATACTTTTAACAGTCTTATAACCAAAGTACAATACAGTGCCTCTTCTGAATATCTTCATCCCATGTAGCCCTGGTGGGTTGCCTGGTGGTCTTAGACCCATGAGTTTACTGGCAGCGATAATCAGGCTCAGTGGGTTTTAAAAACTACATGAAGTTGGAAGGAAGACATGGTGGTGGGGTGGCAAGGAGGAGTTGGAGGGAAGGGAATGGAGATGGGTATATTCAAAACACATTGTACATATGTATGAAACTCTCAAAAAGCAATTTTTAAGGAATGTCTTCATCTCCTCCAGGCTAGTTACATTTCCCTACTTTCTCTCTCAGTGCCTCAGTCTTGAGGTAGAATATGTCTATGTCTGAAACAAGGTTCATAAATAATGCAATAGGACCGAAGTTTGGATGCATTCAATTAATGGCAGGTAGCCACGCATGAACACCATTTCTCTGCAACCTCTTGACTTTTTGTTATTTTCAAAGTCCTGGCACAAGCAATTCCATCTTGTTGGTTAGAGATAAAGTCTTGTCATGATGGTTAGGGTGACCAAAAACTTAAGATTCTTCTGCTTTTGGTACCCAATTGCAGGGGTTATAGGCAAGCACTACCATGACCAGCATGACTAGATTTCGGTTCTAATGACTTCTCCCACTTGTCTCGGAACATATTCTCTGAAAACATCACTGACTAACCATCCGATGATTTCCTCTCTACTGCCCTATTCTTAGTTGTTAACTTGACTACATCTGGAATTAACAAAAATCCAAGGAGCTGGGTACATCTGTGAGGGATTTTTCTTAATAAAATCATTTGAAATGGGAAGACACACCTTTAATCCAGATCTTTTTGAGGTGGGAAGATCTTCAATCTGGGCCACACCTTCTGCTGACAGCCTGCATAAAGGACATGAAAAAGGAAACACTGCTCTTTGCCTGCTTGTTGTCCTTGCTCTTGCTAGTGAGTTCATTCCTTCACTGATATGAGAGCCTCTTTCTTCAGGTCTCTGGGGTTTACTGAAAACCAGCTGAGACATCCAACCTCGTGGACTGAACAACTACTGGATTCTTGGACCTTTCGTTGGTAGACAACCATCATTGGCTAGCTGAACCACAACCTGTAAGCCACGCTAATAAACCCCCTGTGTATATATATATACATATATATGTGTGTGTCTGTGTGTGTCTGTGTGTGTGTGTGTGTCTGTGTGTGTGTGTGTGTGTCTGTGTGTGTGTGTCTGTGTGCTCCTTTGGAGAGCCCTGACTAATACATGTCCCAATGTCACTGGAATAACATATGTACTGGTTTGTCTGATTTGAGTTGAGGGAATGCATGACAGAAGCCAAGGAGTTAGTGCCAGTGAACCCTTTATGGCCAATTCAAGCAACTAAGAAGTGTAGAAGGAGTGGTTCTCAGATCAGACATTATACCTGTGCTCCATTCTGTTTCCCTGGTAAGAGACATCCCACTCTCTCAAAAATATCATCCAGTTTCCTTCATCAGGAGCTATATCTCTGCAGAACATTAACAGACAACAGTTTGTCATAAGGCTTTGCAAAAACACAACTATCAAGAGCAAATGCATCTGTGGAGTGTTAACAAACAATAGTTACATAGCATTACAAAAGCACAACCAACAGAGTAAACTTATTTCAAAAGTTAAGTATTTGTTTACAGACTTACCAGCATTCAATATCTTTCAATTATCAGGAGGCACCACGTGGGGTGCCCAGAGTTAGAGCCGATCTAATTGCTTTGCTGAAGAAGACGGTTTTAATATAATTAGGAAAACACAAACATAATACTTGAGGACATTTAATATCATTAACAGTTCTATTTTAGAGGGCACTGTCTCTGTGAAGTGTTTTCTTGAGCTTTTCTAAGGGCTTATGTAATACACATATATGAAAGAGCCAGCAACGACCAGCATCATCACATAGATGAATCATTGCTTCTACTGTTGACGTAAGATGCAGAACCCTTGACTCAGTAGGATAATAGGGTTCCAGCACTCTAACAAAAATTTTTTAATTAAGTCTCTTATAAAAAATATGGAACAGGGCATTAGCGATAAACTAGTTCTCTCTGGAGCTTGGGAAAGGAAGTATTTCTGTTGGGCTATGAGGGAAAAGTTTGCACCAGCAAGTAGATTCAATACCATCAGCATGGGCAAAGGAGACCCCAATAAGCTCCGGGGCATGATGTTCTCATCTGCCTTCTTTCTGCAGACCTGCTGGAGGAAACACAAGAAGAAGCACCCTGGCTCCTTGGCCAACTTTGCCAAGTTCTGAAAGAAATCTCCAAGAGATGGAAGACCATGTCTGAAAAAAAAAAAAAGTCGAAGTTTGAAGATTTGGCCAAGAGCAACAAAGCTCATTATGACAGGGAGATAAAGAACTGTGTTCTTCCCGAAGGTGATAAGAAAAAAGATCCTAGTGCTCCAGAAAGACCACTGTCTTCCTTCTTCCTGTTTGCTCTGAATATTGCTGACCAAGATCCAAAGTGAATCCCCAGGCCTGTCTATTGGAGATACTGCACAAACAATAGGGTGAGCTGTCTGAACAGTCTGCCAAATACAAACAACTGTATGAGCAGAAAGCAGCTAAACTAAAGAAAAAAATGGGAAAGATGTTGCAGCATACTGTGCCAAGGACAAGGGTGAATCAGGAAAGAAGAGTCCTGGTAGGCCAACAGGCTCAAAGAAGAATGAACCAGAAGATGAGGAAAAGGAGGAGGAGGACCAATAAATGCCCTCCTAAAATGTGTGGAGTGTACGTGCTTAGAGAACTATTTTACTAAGAATGTGAAATTCAAGTGCAGTTCACCATTAGCTTCAGCATGAAAACTATACAGATTTTGGTGTAGCTGATAAAGTTCTTTATAGAGGAAATACTTTTTTCAAAGGGAGTTTGTAGCATTTTCAGGGGCTACCAAGTACAGTCCGATTTAAAGCTTTTGATGTTGAATGTTCCTAAATATTTAATGGTTTCTTTAATTTCTCATGGTAGATCAGCAAACTTCATAGGAATCTGTATTACCAGTAAATTTTGTGGGTTTTTTAGAATGTTGGATTTTCTTTTATTTTAAAACGTGTAATAAAATAATGTATTTTTTTCAAAATATGGAACAGTGTTACTATAAGTAGATAGTCAACTGTACCTCATAAACACAATGTCAAAATGTTTATTTTGTCAAGGCAAGCAAATATATACCAGGGTTTCAAATACCAATATTATCCAGATGAAATATTTTTTCCTATGGCTCCCTTTTAAATCTGAAAGACACTAAGAGGTGAGCATTATATCACATATGTATTGAAACCTCTTTTTTGTTTTAAGATTTAGTTAATTACTATGAATATAGTGTTCTGCCTGCAGGCCAAAAGAGGACATCAGATCAAATTACCGATGGTTGTGAGCCACCATGTGGTTGCTGGGTATTGAACTCAGAACCTCTGGAAGAGCAGCCAGTGCTCTGAACCTCTGGAAGAGCAGCC
>NC_022009.1:87809-93565 GCF_000317375.1 Microtus ochrogaster | reverse complement strand
TCTGAACCTCTGGAAGAGCAGCCCGTGTTCTGAACCTCTGGAAGAGCAGCCCGTGCTCTGAACCTCTAAGCCAACTCTTCAGCCCCAAAGCTGCATTTCTTTTTGCTTTGCTTCTTTTACCCCCCTTTGGGTTTATGTTTTGTTTTGTAGAGAAAAGGAAAATGCTCCCAACACCCACCATTTTCAGCAGGTCCCCTTGGTTTCAGGAGTCTGTGGCTAAGGGACGTTAAGAAACTAACAAAGTCCAGTGCAATGCAAACACACTCCATCATTTGAGTCAGTCGTTTCTTTAAAAGAGCAAAGTTAGAAATTTCCTGTTATTTCTCCGCCATCCACAGTCTCCAGGACTTGTCCTCATTCTCATCCAGGATGCTGTCCGAGGGACACCTTGCATTTTTCCATATTCACTGGGGTAAACGCAGGGCCATGCTGTGTCCTACTGTGTCCATTGCTCAGGCCAGCTCCGAGTACAGTCACTGTTATCGCCTCGCCTTCAACCACACCCAGCTGCTGAGAAAAGCAGCACTGAGCAGAAGCAGCACTTGCTGGTTTCTCTGCATGTATGAACCTCACACTCCTTTAACTTGGTGAATCTTTTTTAGTTCAAAGCCTGCCTAGTCTACATAGAGATTTCCAGGCCAGTCATGACTTTATAATAAGACTTTGTCTAGAAAAAGTTGGGGGAGGAGGGTATGAGGCTCAGAAGTTAAGGGCATCCTGGTTCATTTCTAGCACCCACATGTCTACCAACAACCTTCTGTGGCTCCAGGTCCATGGAATACTCCATGGGCACCAGGCACTCATGTAGGATACATACATTTATCCAGGTAAAACATCCATGCACACACACACAAAGTGGGAACTAGAGGGATGACTCAGGGTTTGAAAGTACTTGCTGCTCTTGCGGAGAGTCTGAGTTCTGTTCCCAGCCCCATGTGATGGATCCCAAACATCTTTAACTCAAGTTCTAGGGGATCTGATGCCTACAGGCATCAAGTTTATATTAAATGCACAAAAGAGTCATCATAGTCTATTGCAATACTAAATTTTTCAACAGACAAGTTTCAATACACCAAAGAAATGTAATTAATTATTTTAACAATAAAATCTAAGTGCTATCTCTGGTCCTGGGTAGACACGTGACATTCAAATTTGTCCCAAGGATTATAATACCTCATGTTATTTTCCCTTTTCTTGATGTATCCCCTTTGTCAAGCTTGTATACATTCCTCAAGTTCTAGTCAAAATTTCTCCTTTTCTATTCCTTCTCTGTATGCAAAGCGAAGTCCTAAGAAGATCTGCCTTACACTCTTGGCGTTCTCTCAGAAGAGCCCTATTCCTCCAGGAAGTCTTATATAGACAACTATCATCACCTTCCTGCTTCAAATTCCATCAAAAGGCTCCTTGAGTTTCTCCCTGAGTCTATTTCCAAACTCCCCTACTAACAAGAAGAACTCACAAAAGAGAAGCCCAATTCCTAGCAACATGTTCAGATACTGTCCTAATGCAAAGTTTAAGTTCAAATAGTAGGCTAGAGTTTTGGCTATCTAAGCATCCTAGTCAAGGTGTGTTCATAGCAACACTGACCCATCATTGTCTCTTCTGTATGATATTCTAATAAGTTGCAAGTCTCTTTTAGGGGAAAGTTCCCCCCATCCCGGGCCAGCCTAAGCTTTAGGCTTTCTCTTCTCCCAAAATGAGATTCCAAGGGAATTGCAATCTCTTGAGGTCCATGGTTTCCATAGTCTGATTGTTTAAGTGGGGAACAATGTCTCCTGAGAACACCCTCATCCCTCTGGGGATATTTACAGTTGGAGTACCACTTGAACTGTTTTAATGACTGCTATTCGGTGACTGGCCTCATCTTTCAGAGTTCTTCTATTCGGTGACTAGCCTCATCTTTCAGAGTTCTTCTGTGTTCTTTTCAGTGCCTTGGAACTACTTGGGATAATGTAACCTTTATGGCATAGACCTTGTCAACTTGGAAGTTGTTTTGAAGAAATTGGAGTCAACTTGGAAGTTGTTTTGAAGAAATTGGAGCCTGATGAACTGTCTGCCCTGGATAGAGAATTGTGTTGGTCCTTCCAGGCTCTGTTCAGTCATTGTGGTTCTATTGAACCTTTAGAGACATAGATGCAAGGATGTTGAGGAGATCTCCACTGTAACTGTGTAACATAAATAAATAAATAAATAAATAAATAAATAAATAAATAAATGTGTATCACATTTGTAGTGTTAGTGTCTGTGTTGTCTAGTCTTATGTCAACTAGACATAGGCTAAAGTCATCTGAAATGCGGGAACCAGAATGGAGAAAATGCCTTTATAATATCTAGCTGTAGGACATTTTCATAATTAGTGACTAAGTACTTCTTTTAAAACTATTTTTCTTTAAACATTTGTTCTTATTGGTTGTGTTTTTGAAACACTTTAAAGGTGTTTTCTATTAACAGTCTGCAAAAGTGCGGCTTCTTATAAACTCTTCTTACAAAAGAACGTGAGCAGTAGTTTTAAGTTACTAGGACAACACCCACAGCACAGACAGAATTAAAGTATAAAAATGGTGTCCAAATAGGCCTGACCTAAGAGCCATTGTTCCTATACTCCTTAGTTGCCTAAAATTGGCAAAAGGGAGTTACTGGCACTAACACCTTAACATCTGTCATTTACCCCTAAGAACATGGGATCAAAGCAGACCCACTGGGACAGAGCACTTTTCGGAGGTAAAGGACCAGCCACCACAGGGTTAATCTGGGATGTCTTCAGTGAACATTGTTCAGAGACAAAGGGGGAAATTGTCAGAATAGAAATGTCACATAGGGCATGTTGGCACTTGCCTATAACCATAGCACATGGGAGTCAAAAGCAGGAGGTCATAAGTTTGAGGCCAGCCTGGGTTTCGTCATAAACCCTCTCTCAAATCTAACAAGAAAAAAAAGGAGCCACTTCTACCAGCCCTTCCACAAGCAACTAAAGCCAAGGGGGTATGGAAAATGGTTCCTGTGCATGGCTACCTGACTGTTGTTGGGTATCTACCTGAGAAGACTGCTCAGACTTGAGTTTAAGCCAATAGAAAGTCTTTAGTAGACAACCGGCAGCTACACTAGGACAACACCCACAGCACAGGATCCCACTCGAGCCTTTTTCAGGATAAGCTTTTAAGCACAAAAACCTCTGAGATGACATACTTCAGTTAACAAGAACAGTTAGCCAGAAGCAGAGCTACAGAAGCCAAAAAAGCAAGGTTAGTACATTTAGAGACTTACTTTCCCATAACTACAGACTTTGATGGATGAGGTCTTTGTTTTCATTTTAGCAGGTGGTGTTGTTTCTGTGCTGAGTTTTACAGTCTAAATGGTACTTCTGTCATGGAGTCAGTCATGCTAAGGTCTGCGGGCCTACTAAGGTCCAGGGCCCTGCTACACTGACACTGACTAAATGCCTGAGCGTGTGTTCATAATAACAGCTCGCGTTCTGCTTATATTTCTTTCAGACGAGGTGTATTTCACCTTGAGATTGATGTACAAAACTACAGCATGAAGGAGGGAGCAGGAGGAGGGAAGGGAGTGGGAAATGAATTTGGCATATAAAATGAGAAAAGATATTTTTTTTAAAAAAATTATAGAAAAAAATTACAGCCTGAAGAATAAATTGTTGCCAGAATGGATAAGGTCAGGCAATGCTAACAAGCTAGGTCCTTGATAGGCCAATTAAAGAGATAAGCAATATTAAAAAGTAGAGAAAGGAGATTTACTCGTATGTTTCCAAGCTGAGAAAAATAACAAACATAGAAGTTTACACACACACACATACACACACTCAAGAGAGAGACAGAGAGAGACAGAGATGTGAAATGAGGTTAGATTTCAATAGAAGGCAACAGTTATGCATACCAAGCAGCCACAATCATGGGGAGGTCCTGACCATCACTGGCCCATTGTAGTCTTGGTTCCAGTCTCTCCTGAAAGGAGGTATGACTGGTTGTCAAAACTGTATGAAATCTTTCCCTCCCCTGGCTAGCTGGCACCAGGCTTTGGCCTTTTCATTCCCCCAGGATGTAAATCCTGAAGAAATTCTAATCTCTTGGGAACCATTTTTCACATAATCTCCAGACAATGGGTGAGACTCAAGGAACTCTTGTGTGTCTTCATTTCCGCTTCCATACAATGTTGTAAACACTACCTTCTAAACAACCATTTCTATTATCTCAAATGAAAAATGCATATATTCCTTGGTCTCAAAACCCATTTGTCCTCTTATAAATATGGAAGTGATAGACAGGAGAGATTTCCAACACCTATAGCAAGTGTTTCATAACTGCCTACAACTCCAGTTACAGGGGATCTGATGTCCTCTTTTGAACTCTGAGGGTACCTGCACCTACAAGTTCACATACCCCCCCACACACACACGTATGCACAATTTAAAGAAAATAAGCCCAATTCCCACATTCTTATCCAGGCCTAATGAGCCATCCGTGCCTTCTTCCCAACCTGCCAATCTAGCCCTGGATCCACATTCAGTGTCCCGACCTACTCTGACCTTCCCAGACGGCACTGGCTTTGGCCAGGAACCTCCCTACCTATCTTTCAACTCACAGGGCCTTAACATACCACATCTAACCTTTCCACCATCTTAGCTTTAAAAATTGTCACTGTCTTAGAGTAAAAAGATGAACTAAAATAATCTAATCAAATGGGACCAGAAAGTAAGCAGGCATCACTTTCCCAATATCTGACTAAAGAGATTTCAAACTAAAACTAATAAGATATAAAGAGGGAGACTTCGTTCTAAAGAAGGGAACAGGGAACCAAGAAAGCATTACTATCTCAGATATATATGTATCAAACTCTGAGCACCCAATTTTATTTAAAGAAAAAAAAAGATATGCTACTAGATTTAAAGAGACAGAATATACCACTCATCTAGAAAACTTCTTTTTACATCAGATAGAGACCATTATAGAAAACTACAACCAATTAAAACTCAGAGTTGTGAAGAAAAACAAAAAAACAAAAAACAAAAAACTCAGAGTTGTGGAGTCCAGGCCTAATGGCTACAAAACACTCCAATATCTAAGGCTCATAGAACGTTGCGGAAGAGGAGACAGAAAGATTGTAAAAGCCAGAGAACCAGAGCTGTGAGACTGTGTCTTGGAGAAATGTCAAAAGCTTCGCCCATAAAGCCTCACCAGTGTGATCGCCCAAACAGGAGTTGAACAAAGGCAACACCAACAGCCTTACTAAGTGGTGAGGGAAAGTCCAAGAGACCTCAAGCCTGCACAAAGAACTATAGGCAACTAATGAACGCTGACACTGGAGAACAGGCTCCTTAGGGGCAGAGCACACCAATTGGCTGTTCAGTACCAAATGGTCAATGCTGAGAACATGCATTCAAATGACATTGTTCAAACTGAGCGGATTATATTTGGTATATATGTGAATATATATATATATATATATATATATATATATATATATACACACACACACATATATATCAACAATTAGAAGAAAGAGAAGCTATGAATTTGAAAGAAAGCAAGGCCGGGGGGTTATGTGAGGCTTTGGGGGAGGGAAGGGGGAGATGATGTAATTATACTATAATCCCAAAAAATACAAAAAAGTGAAGGCGTAAGTCACAAACAATGCCACAGCAGTTTGGAATTATGATTAATAGGGTAGTATTTATTTAAAGGGGAAAAAACTTACAGATCACCGTCAGCCCTCTGCGCAACCAGGAAGGGAGTCTAGTCGCC
>NC_022009.1:81755-87709 GCF_000317375.1 Microtus ochrogaster | reverse complement strand
GGCCGCGTTTTTAAAGGGAGAGAGACCACGCCCCAATGGGCTGGTATCTCAGCGGCTATAGGCTGGAGGAGCGGAAGGACCTCCCGCAACAAAAAAGTAAATAAATCTAAAACATAAAACTAAAGTTAAAAAATCTAAAACATATGGAAGGCTTCAAAGAGCTTAGAGTGAGATTTACAATATTAGGAATTTAAGCAAAATTTATCCATGTACCTAGTTGCTAACTTATTCATTTATAATAAAAATAATAAAAGTCCACCACATGTTAACATCAGAACGACTGTGCCACGGCTCCACACAGCCTCTGCTGGGCAGGGAGTCTGAGTATTTACACAGGTAGCCCTGGCTTTGCAGACTTCCTGGAAAACCACTCTTTTCCAAAAATTTAGATTTGTTCTACTAATAAGAAAATGCAGTTTTCAGATAGAAAAAATTAGGGTTGCTGTTGTTTAGCAACCAGGCCATCTTGGGTTTGGCACAAACATACCAGACGGCTGGGCAAAACAAGGGCTGTAATTTCCAACCTGAGTCAGCTCCCGTGCTGACCCAGCAGCAGCGATGCAGCGTGGAGCTATTCACAGATGGGAGTAACGTTTATGAAATGCAAATGGCCAGCAATGATTAGTTAACTGTGACAAGGCTCAGTTTTTAAATTCAAATTAATGACTGTTGAATTCATTAGAGTTAATTACATATCAATACCACAATTAACTTACAATAGTGATAAACTGCTTCTGTTCATTTTCTGTTGCCTAAAATATCTTCTGTGTGTTGCAGGTTCCGAGGGTAATAAAAATAGGATATTGAAAAGCATTTGTTTAGGAATATTTCAGTGTACTGACTCTGTGTGTATATATATACAGATACCCACTATGTGGACATGATCATTGAAATATGCATAGACATTTTCATAAGTGTCCTAAATTCATCAGTTTGCACTTCCTTTTCTCTAACTAGAATCAAAATATGATCCTTGTTCTGACCTAAGGAATTCTAACACAAAATTATAATTTTTATATTTCCACGATAAACATTTTTCTACCATGTATCCCCTACAAACCCATTCTAAAATATTATCCTAGTCAATATACTCTAAAAAGGCTTCAAATTGACTAAACTGAGCAGGAAGACAACTGAATTACAAGTTCAGGAAGTACTCATTCTAAAAAAGGCTTTAAGTACTTCAAGAGCAGAAAAGTGTGTCTGTTTTCTTAACTGATGACTCTCAGGTGTTATGAAATGGTGCAAGACGGGCCTTGGTGGGTTGGGTTCAAACCATGGTGGGTGAGGGACAATAGTCCACGTAGACAGAGCTTACATGGGTGGGTGTTGGAGAGGAAAGGAAGTGGGGGGAGGTAAGGGAGAGAGGAGATAGAGATAAGGAACAGATAGTGGAAAGGAAGTGGGGGGAGAGAGGAGATAGAGATAAGGAACAGATAGTGGCCTCCTGAGAAGAGAAAGTGGAGGAGGGAAAGGGGTGTTGCAGAGAGGCAGAGAGCCAAAAACAGAGAGAGAGGCAGAGAGCCAAAGAGAGAGAGAGAGAGATGCAGAGAAAGGCAGAGAGCCAGAGAGAGAGAGAGAAAGAGAAAGAGGGGGAAGGGGGGAGAGGAGAAGAAGAGGAAGAAGAGAAAGAAGTAGGCTGAGTTCTGCCTTTTAAAGGAACAGAGCACAGCACGTGTGCACAGAGACCATACAGCAGGCCAGGGTACTGCCTGTCATGTGCACAGGGGTACTGGACTCTGTCATGACCCCAAGGGGCCAAGCCAGGTGTGCCCTGATACTAACATTAGGAATTAGTATAAAGCATGATACATAATGCTAGGAAATAAATCCTTGCCAAATTAATGAACAATCAAATATCTACATTCTGATTGAAACACTATTCACATTTTGAAACTGGAAACACTGGATGTTATGTGGGTCACATAGAACAAACTACTTCCTCTAAGACATTTCCCTAAGTCTAGACTACCATTGCTCTGAAACACACTGTCATTAAAGTTATTTCTTCCTCCTTTGAGAAAAATGCTAAAATGTCTATATCACAGTGGCTCAATAAAATCTGTGTAATAATTAATTTTATGTATCAAACTGACAGAACTAAGGGATATCCAGATAGATGGTAAAATAATATTTCTGGATACCTGAGAGTGTTTCTAAAAGAAATTAGCATTTAAACCAGGAGATTTAGTGAAGAAAGTCTTTTCTCAACAGTGATGAGTACCAACCCATATTGAAGACACCCACATGCACTGATCCCAACAATAAAAATGTCATCAGATACCATCTGAGGCTCTTGTTGAGATTCCCACCCTTTCCTACAGCCTGCCTTCCTGATGTTTCTCACAATATATTTTAAGATGTTGTATTTTATGATTTTCTTTTTTCTGTTACTGTAAAAAAAAATTCACAAAACTGTTACCACATTGGAGTATGGATTTGAGGTACCCTGAAGCTGTGTTTCTGGGTCACTCATATGCTGCCTCCAGAATAAGCTATCTTTTGAGAATTGTAGTATTGCATCAACAGAATATGGCATGTCCTCAGCCTAATTATAAGTTATCTGGCCCATCATTAGCACCCTTAAATGGCCATTTATTGTCCACCTCTGTATGTGACCTTTGGAATGTACAGAGTCCTATCATCCACCAACTCACAAACTAAGAAAGGCACCAGATTGTAGGAGCCAGTCATGATAAGCTAAATAGAAACAGACCACCGAAAGGAAGTTCTTTACTCCCAATTGTTATCACCTGCCACAGTAGGACTCCATTGAGAAGTTTAATGGAAGCCTGAGTCTCAGTAGTTTACCCTGAAGTTTACCTGGGTGCAGGAAGAACCACAAGCTGAGATTACCTGAGTACCACCCAAGAACAGACCATCTAAAGGAAATGCCTAACATTCCAACTCCAACCATTGTAGACAGGATCACCTGCCAGCACACCCACCATGACACCCCTAGACAAATGTCAGCCAGTCAGGGTCCTGAACCTTAGAAACCCCTCACCCCAATATAGTTTTTACTACTATAAAAACCCAACTCTAACTGATCTCGGGACTCTCCATTTATTCCAATACATTGGACATAAGGAGAGACTTTGCAAATTTACATAAAATAAAGGCTCTTTGCTTTTATATATAGGACTCGGTCTCCTTGTTGGTTTCTGGGGGACTTTGCGGATCTGGGCATAACACAGATAACATCTGAGGTATATAGCAGAGATTTCCCCATATTCTGTAACCTACCTACCTACCCAGCACACCCAACAATGAATTGATATCTCCATAGTTAATATTTGTTCACCATCAATCCCCTACGACCTTGTACTATGTCTTGACTTAGGACTTTTCTCTTTTCTGTTATGTAAAAACTTCATTAAATTCCTACCACCATGTTGGAAAACAGAATTTAGGGGTAACCTAAATCTATGTTCTGGATTTGGACCCAGAATAAACCATCTCTTGCTGCTTATGTATCCTGTCTGACAAGGGTAATTATATTTTAAAAAGATACATGTGGACTTCCCTTTGGCTAGCAGACTATTGATATAATGATCATCAAGGAACCCCAAGAATCTCATGCTGGGAAAAGGAAAAGGCTAAAGACTGGCACAAGTCAGAAGAGGATCTTGTCTCCAAGAAAGATTTCACTAAATTCTGACAGCCGCTTACGCTATGTTGCAAGAGAGACTGGAACCAAGACAATAATGGGTCAAATACGCAGGACCATATCTTTACTGGGAATACTGTTATGTATACCTCTGATCTTATACTTGAACCTAAAGCTCATGATAGGGCCCCAAAGACACATGAGAGGAAGTCATCGGACCTCTTTGTTCTTCCCTACATTGTCTGATTTCATTACTGCTTGTACAATTGGTTTATTGAGGATGGGGGTTATAGGCCTACCTTGCTAAGGAGCTGTCAGCACTCAGACTGAGTCTAACAATGCTTGAAACAGAAGAGTATAAACTTTAGGACTGGAGAGATGATAGCTCAGCAGTTAAGAGCATTTGCTTCTCTTATAGAGGAGGATCCAGGTTTGGTTCTTAGCACTCACTCACATACATGTGTTACATATACATGCATGGAGGCAAAACATACATACTTATAAGATAATAACAAATGGCAATTTTTTTTAAAGAATATCATGAACTTTGACAGCACTGCCATAGATTCCCAACCGAGTTTCCAACACTCTGGTCCCTGGATACCTCAACTCTCAATTTTAAGTTCATGGGAGAGAGAATCTAGCTGGCCTATGTTAAATCAGCTATACCTCCTGAAATAACTAATGATGAACATAAAGTCGGAACCACTGTGTAGATGGGGCCAGCAGATACCCATTGCATGTATTAGAAATTATCCCAAGTAATGAACCAGTCTTCTAAGTGGGACTGTAATCATGAAGGTTTTCTCCTACAAGTATTATCAGGAACTTAACCACCTCTGAGCATTTGTAACAAAACAATGAAACCGTTTTCTAGCAAATATTGGCAGGTTTTATGGAAGAGTAAAATGAATCAGCTAAAACCAATAAATTTTTCAAATTACATCTATTTGAGACAGCCTAATTCTGCTGACATGTTTCTAGATTTAGGCTAATGGTAAGACTGAACCAATTTCTGAGGTGATAAATAATCTTTGGTTTAAATAAACATTATTCAAAGCGATACACTCCAACAAAGAAAGGTTAATAAAAACTTTAAAATGCTACATATATCATTAATAAATGCAGAAAAGTCAATAGAACTACACTACAATAAATTTTTATATTGATTTTTATTGAGCTCTACATTTTTCTCTGCTCCCCTCCCAGCCTCTCCCCTCCCCTTCAACCCTCTCCCAATGTCCCCACACCCCCAATTTACTCAGGAGCTTTTGTATTTTTTCTACTATCCATGTAGATTAGGTCTATGTCTGTCTCTCTTGGGGTCCTCATTGTTGTCTACGTTCTCTGGGATTGTGGTTTGTAGACTGGCTTTCTTTGCTTTATGTTTAAAAATCACTTATGAGTGAGTTCATGTGATAACCGTCTTTCTGGTTCTGGGTTACCTCACACAAAATGATGTTTTCTAGCTCCACCCATTTGCCTGCAAATTTCAAGATGTCTTTATTTTTTCTGCTGTGTAGTACTCCATTGTGTAAATGTATCACATTTTTTTTATCCATTCTTCGTTCAAATGGCATTTAGGTTGTTTCCAGGTTCTGGCTATGACAAACAATGCTGCTATGAACATAGTTGAGCAGTTGTCCTTGTGGCATGATTGAGAATCCTGTAGAAGGAGCGGCAGGCTGTGTCCCACCACCTGGCTAGCTTTACACCTGAAGTAATTACACAAAAACTGTATTCTTTTAAAAACTGCCTGGCCCGTTAGTTCTAGCCTCTTATTGGCTAATTCCCACATCTTGATTAACCCATTTCTAATAATCTGTGTAGCACCACGAGGTGGTGGCTACCAGGAAGGATCTTAACCTACGTCCATCTTGGAGAGGAGAGCTATAGCGTGTGCCTTACTTCCCTTCTTCCAAGCATTCTGTTCTGTCTACTCTGCCTATCTAATTTTCTGTCCTATCAAAGGGCCAAGGCAGTTTCTTTATTAACCAATGAAAGTAACACATAGACCCTCCTCCATCAACATCCTTTGGATGTAATATGACTATAATTTTTTAAAACCTCTAGAATTGGAGAATGAATTAAACAATTCAAAATATTTTAGATAAGTATTGTGGATTTAATGAGAACTGACCCCCTGTTGGGTTTATGTATTTGAATATTTGGTCCCCAGTTCCTGGTGCTGTTTGGGGAGCTTATAGAACCTTCAGAAAGCAGAGCCTTGCTGAAGGAACTACAGCACAGAGAATGGCTGATTTTGAACTACAGCACAGGGAATGACTGATTTTGAACTACAGCACAGGGAATGACTGATTTTGAACTACAGCACAGGGAATGA
>NC_022009.1:74391-81655 GCF_000317375.1 Microtus ochrogaster | reverse complement strand
AGGGAATGACTGATTTTGAACTACAGCACAGGGAATGAATGATTTTGAACTACAGCACAGGGAATGAATGATTTTGAACTACAGCACAGGGAATGAATGATTTTGAACTACAGCACAGGGAATGGCTGATTTTGAAGGAACTACATCACAGGGAATGACTGATTTTGAACTACTGCACAGGGAATGACTGATTCTGAAGTTTGTAAGCTTGTCCCATCACGGGTTTAGTTTCTCTGCTTTCTCTACGCAGTTGAAATTTAGTCAGGCAGCTTCCCACCTCTGCTACTACGCTTCTTCCTCCCTGATGGACTTGCTCTAGAACTATACACCAAAATAAACTCTTCCTTAAACTCTTCTAGTTGTGGAATTTAATCAGCAACAGAAAAGTCACTGATACAATGAGCTCTTAGGTCTTTGTCAGCTTGACACAAACTAGAGTCATCTGGGAAGAGGAAACCTTGACTGAGGGATTGGCTCCATCTCTCCACCCATCTAAACCTATATTGGTATTAATCTGAATCACACACATCATCCTGTAGGTTGGTTTATTATGAAGCTGGATCAACTCCTGAGACCATATACCTTAAACATTAAGAATTAAGCATTTTTAGTTTGTCAGTTCAAAGACAAACCGCAACTTATAGACATCAGAAAGAGTCTCTGGATCACTAGGATGTGTACCAAGAAAAATACGTTCAAGATCCTGTGCCATGACTTGGAAGAAATATGCTATGTTCTGCTGTTTGATAAGTCAATTAGATAGAATTCCAAGATCAAGACTGAGGTGGGTTTTTATTGTTGTTGTTATCACTATTTTAAAGATTTCTTTATTCTTTCACTGGGAAGATTTAAATAAGTAGGCAGACTACCTTCAGACCTCCCTGTTTTCACAGGACTGCTTCTCTCTGATATCCTGACTGACCAGCAAAGTGCTTCCTCTACATGAGACCTTCATGTGATAATTTATTTACTTTGTGGCTAAAAACAAATTGTGGCCATACTGAAGATTTCTATCTTGCATGGTAAAAGTCCCACAAAAAAGTTACCAACGTAACAATGTCATCTCAGAGATTTTCAAATTAACCAACGTGAGCTGAATTCTTGTGATTGGCATTTACACTCTCGCTCTCAAAAGCAAATTCAGAACTTAATCTGATTTGATGCAGCGCTCAAAAATGTCAATGACATCAGCTCAATTTGTGAGTCCAGGCTGAAGGGAAACATTTTAATTTAAAGCCTGATGGTTTTTACGGAGCAAGTGGTCCCCAGGTGACTTTCCACAGGGCGGTGCAGCACTGAGGAGGATTTCAGCCGTCTACAGCCAAATGAAAGGACGAGGACAAAGTAAAGGGCTCTCATAAATCTAATCTCAGTTCGTTTCTATTATTACTTATCTTATAGTTTGAGGAATGCACGCCATTGCCACTCTCCAAATAGTAATGGCATATACTAGATAGCATATGTAGTTAAGCTATGACTTTAAATTGTTCGATTTTTTTTCTAGCTGCTTGGTAATTATATCAGGGTAATTCTAATATGGAAGCAAACTCATTTTAGCTGGAACAGGATGAAAATGCAGGAAAATTTATAGGGACATAAGACTGAAAGGAGCACCACACCCCTGGCTGAAGCCCTCTCCGCAAGAGAAGCAAGAATTCCAATATAAGTGATGATTGATCAGTGTCTCCCTCCGTACATGTCTTCCTCGGTGTGTGCCTGAGGCGTCCTAGGAATCGCACCAGAAACTCCATATGCAGTAAGAGGACACGCCCTGAAGTCCATGTGCAATCTTAGAGGCCCCTGGTTTAATTTATCAGATTATACTTCCACCCAAGCAAGGCACTTCTGGAACCACCCCATAATCACACTTATCAAAAAGAAGTAGAGAATGGAGCATTTTACCGACCCCCTGGGGTGTGACTTGAGAACCACCAAGATTGTATGTAAGGCTAATGCTGAGATAATTAAAGTCTATATCAAAACATCTTTTAATAAAATCTCCAACTCCACTTCATACCGGCTATCCTGAAATTCTTTTCTGGTTGTTGAAATCGTCAATCCTGAGTTGAGGTACCTAAAAGTTTAGAGGAACTTCTCAGGCTGCTCAAGGTGATGGTGTAGACCTGTGCCTCTGTCCTGTAACAGCTGAGGGTTGGGTTTAAGTGGAGGCCAACAGGTATGCATGCTAACAGTCCCGGTTCCCCCCATTGACCCATCACTTTCGTGGTTCCAGTGCTGCCTGCCAGGTTGTCTAACAACTTCAACGCCATGCGAAATCTTTTGGGGTTGCAAGAACCAGGGCCCAGCTTTTTCCTTTCCCCAGCATGAGAGTCCTAAGCAATTTCCAGTTTCTTGGGGTTCATTTTCTCAATAGTCTGACCACCTAAGGGAACAGCACAGTGGCGCCTGTCAGGAGGGTCACAGGAGGATCAGGATTTGAAGGTTATTCTCAACTATTAGTTAGTGTGTTGGGTGCTTGACAAAAACAACTTAAATAAGAAATGGTTTTATTGGAACTCACATATTCATATCTGTAGCATGCCACGGCCTTACTACATAGACTTTGTTATAAGTATACGTTGGGATGTTTCCTCACAAACATTTTCGAGGAATAGTTACTATACATCTACAAGTGCCTACAGGCCATGGATGGTCACATGCTGGTCTGGAACTACACAAGGACAGGCAAGAGGACTCAGAACTCAAAGCTTTTTTTCTACTGAAACTTAATGTTGCTCTGTCTGAATTAGCTGTTCTTTTTTCCTCTCTTCAGCTCTGCATCCTGGAGAAGTTCTCTGTCTCATGACCTCTGCCTTTAACCCTCCTTCAAGCAGTGAATGATACACAGCTGGGAAAAACAACCCAGTGCACCGCTCCCCGTGGCTTTGACCTCTATCATCCTGTGATTACTTACGTGAACGTACAATAGCCATAAAATAGATGCAGTAAAGTTTTTTTTGTGGCAGATTGTCTGGTGGCAGAAAATATTTATCGAGCGCCAGAAGTATAAAGCATTCTGGGTTTTTCCAATACACATCCACAAAAAAAAGTTCTGCTCTTAACTCGCTGGCATGGCCACGCCACTTCTGAGTCAGTGTTTCTGCTCACTTGTAACGTCTCTGAGATCAAAACTAAACAACAACAACAGAAGAACAGACATAGACTTTAATCTGCAATAAACTTCTGTATCTATAACACAAAACACAACTAAAGTTCAGGTTCATATAAACACACACGGACATTCCACAACCAAAAACTTCTAGAATTTAGTAAACAGAAAGACTAAGAAAAGTAAACCTTGTGTGGAAAGTTTTCTTATGAAAACAGATACCATATTTGAACTTAGCCAAATGGCCAGGAAACAATCCTATGAAATACATCTAAAGCCCTAATTTCAAATCAGTTTAGGTAACTTAAGGGGATGCATTTGTCAAGATGTACCTAAATTGCTTAGGTGGGGCCTCTAAGAGAAGCTGGATTGGGAGAGAGACTGTATGAGCAAAACTATATATGTATGAAATACTCCAAGAATACATAAGTAAAATTTATTTTTTTAAATGTCTAATGGCACCCTTAAGGTTTGGATTTCACCAAATGTTACTTCAAAACAACTGAAAACTGGCTAGAAAGATGGCTCCGCAGTTAAGAGGACTCAGGTTTGTTTCCCAGCACCCATATCTAGTGGCTCATAAGAACCTCTAACTGCAGTTCCAGGGGATCTGACATCCTGTGGTGTGGTGTCTGGGAGCACCTGCAGGAATATGCCCCACATAAACTCACTAAGGCACACATATATACAAATAAAGAGAAATAAATCTTTTTTTCAAAACTGAAAACAGACACTAAATGCAAGTTGGTTGTGCACACTGAAGTCATTTAGTAATAAGGTGTTTGATGCCTGCAACCACCTTCAAATTCTTCACAACAGCACAGGTTACATGAGTGGTGCAAATGTAACAGTGCCAATAAAGACCTGGGTGACTGATTCGATTTCTTCCTTTTTCATTTTTATTTTTTATTGAACTATATATTTTTCTCTGCTATCCTCCCTTCTTCTTTCCTCCCCTTATTCCCTCTCTCATGGTCCACATGCTCCCAATATACTCAGAAGATCTTGTCTTTTTCTACTTCCCATGTAGATTAGCTCCATGTATGTCTCTCTTAGGGTCCTTATTGTTGTCTAGGTTCTCTGGGATTGTGATTTGTAGGCTGATTTTTCTTTGATTCAGGTCTAAAAGTCACTTATGAGTGACTAAATATTATATTTATCTTTCTGGGTCTGAGTTACCTCACTCAATATGACGATTTCTAGATCCATTTGTCTGCCTGCAAATTTGAAGATGTCGTTATTTGGGGGGCTGTGTAGTATTCCATTGTGTAAATGTACCACATTTTCCTTATCCATTTTTTCATAGAGGGGCATTTAGGTTGTTTCCAGGTTCTGGCTATGACAAACAATGCTGTTATGAACATTGTTGAGCACATGTTCTTGTGGCATGATTGAGCATCCTTTGAATATATACACAAAAATGGTATTACTGGTCTTGAGGAAGGTTGTTTCCTAATTTTCTGAGAAATTGCCACACTGACATCCAAAGGGGCTGTACTAGATTGCATTCCCATGAGCAATGCAGAAGTGTTCCCTTTACCCCACAACCTCTCCAGCATAAGTTGTCATCAGTGTTTTTGATCTTGGCCATTCTTACACCTGTAGGTGTAAGATAGAATCTCAGAGTTGTTTTGATTTGCATTTCTCTGATGACTAAGAATGTTGAACATTTCCTTAAGTGTCTTTCAACCATTTTAGATTCCTCTGTTGAGAGTTCTCTGTTTAAGTCTGTACTCCATTGTTTTTATTGGATTATGTGTTCATTTGATGACCAATTTCTTGAGTTCTTTGTATACTTTAGAGATCAGACCTCTATCTAATGTGAGATTATTGAAGATCTTTTCCCATTCTGTAGGTTGTCTTTTTGTCCTGTTGACCATGTCCTTTGCTTTACAGAAGCTTTTCAGTTTCAGGAGGTCCCATTTATTAGTTGTTTCTCTCAGTGTCTGTGCTACTGAGATTATATTTAGGAAGTGGTTCCCTGTGCCAATGCATTCACGTATACTTCCCACTTTCTCTTCTATAAGGTTCAGTGTGGCTGGCTTTATGTGGTCTTTGATATATTTGGACTTGAGTTTTGTGCATGGTGATAGATATGGATCTATTCTCATTCTTCTACATGTTGGTATCTAGTTATGACAGCACCATTTGTTGAATATGCCTTCATTTTTTCATTTTATATTTTTTTATTCTTTGTCAAAAATCAGGTGTTCATAGGTGTGTGTATTGATATCTGGGTGTTCAGTTCGGTTCCACTGGTCCTCCTGTCTGTTTTTATGCCAATACCGGGCTGTTTTAAGTACTGTAGCTCTGTACTAAAGTTTGAAGTCGGGGATTGTATGTTTGTGTGTATGTGTATATGTACATGCATATAATATATGTACACATATATGTGTATGTATATTGATTTTTTTTTAAGACAGGGTTTCTCTGGGTATCCCTGGCTGTCCTGGAACTTGTTCTGTAGACCAGACGGACCTTGAACCCAGAGAGCCACCTGCCTCTGTCTCCCAAGTGCTGGGATTAAAAGTGTGTGCCACCATTGTCAGAAATCTTAAGACCACATTTAGTCACACAGTAGAAGGACCATGAAGGAAGAAAGATAGAGATAGATACACAAATAAGGCAAATGTAATAGTCAGGCCATCGAGTGAATTGGAGCTCATTCTCAAGAAGCATAGATGACAGATGGAAGTGTACAGTACACTAACAAACACTAATGTTGTAGTTCAGAAAAACACCTGCAACCACTAGCTGAAACCAGCACTTCAGCTGGCCCGAGATGGGAGTGAGTCTTTTTAAAACCATTTTAACGGCATTGAAAACAGCTGTTTTGCTTTGTGTTTCAAGGTAAGAAACTGAGAGGACCACTGCCATCCAGAGGAAGGCAGTGCTAAGTATGAGACCCTCTGCCACAGAGCACTTTGGCTTTGCAGAGAACCAGGGAGCGAGAGACAGAGAGGAGGACACTAGTAAAACACAAGGAAGAGACAGGAGGGAGGGGTGAAGAGAGAGAAAGAGGGAAAGAGGGGACATCCAGCCAAGACTGAGATAGAAGAATATAGTAAAACTCTGTGGTGACAGGTGACTCAGGACACTGAGACCGGAGGGGCTGCACGGTCCATTAGAGGCTGTTTCTCGATGCTGTGAAATCTCTGCCGCTATCCTTTTCCCAAATCTGCACAGACGGCATTTACGCTCATGAATGTTTTATGGGAAAGGGCTTTTAGTGGACATCAAGCAGACAGCTCAGTGTGGTTTCTGGGTCAGAGCAATGCAGAAATCTTGAGAAGGGCTTTTGAGTCCCCACAGGACTTGGAATGGGGTGTCCACGCCAGCTGAATGCTGCTCTCGTGGGACCCCGGAAGAATGAGAAGCAGGGGAGGGATCAGACATCAGCTTATTCTAGGAAAGGCTGATTTTCGGAGAGGAGAATTTCAAAAGCACTTTTTTCCCATCCATCTTTAACCCAGAGGACCCTCTTTACCAGGCTCGGAAATTCAGAAAAGGCGGGCCCAGCGTTTTCCATGGGGTCACATTGCCACCTGCTGGACATTATAAAAAATGCTGCTGGGAAAAAGCCTGAATTTGCAGTTCTTGGGAAGACTTCACTAACATACTCCACCTTTGTATAGGAATACAGATTTGCCCATTTTATCATCTAACAGCAATCTTTGTTTGTTTAAATACATGTTAATTAAAATAATTAAATCACTTCTACTTTTCGCTCTTGTCCTTCCAAACCCCAACCAAGCCTCACTCCCTCCCAAACTGGTGACTTTTTCTTTGATCATTATTGTTACATACATATTATATATTCACTCACAAATATAAATGACTGTCATCTGCAATTTGTTTATGTGTATGTGATTTCAGTACTGACCACTTTGTATTGGATAACCAATTAGGGGGCTCTAATTCCCCCTCTCTGAGCAGATATTAGTTGACTATAGGTCTTTATCTAGGGGTCAGACCCTGAGAGGCTGCCCCCTTTCATGCTAGGATGTCTAATGGTATTGTCATTGCTCAAGTTGTGTTTAGGCAGCCATTTCTTTTTTTTATTTTTTTTAATTTATTTATTTATTGAGGATTTCTGCCTCCTCCCCGCCACCGCCTCCCATCTCCCTCCCCCTCCCCCGATTAAGTCCCTCTCCC
>NC_022009.1:73121-74291 GCF_000317375.1 Microtus ochrogaster | reverse complement strand
AGCCATCAGGGTTCCCTGACCTGTGGGAAGTCCAAGGACCGCCCACCTCCATCCAGGTTTAGTAAGTTGAGCATCCAACCCGCCCAGGCCCCCCCCAAAGCCAGCACGTGCAGTAGGATCAAAAACCCATTAGGCAGCCATTTCTAAGAGGCATTCCTGGTCCTTTGGCTCTTACAATCTTCCTGTGCCTCCGATGCAGGATCTGTCATGTACATCTGTTAGAACTCAGCTCCTCACAGCCCATTGACCTCTGTGTTGTGTCCAGCTGCAGTTTTCTGCATTGGTCTCCATTTGCTGTCAGGAGAAATATCTTTGATGGGAGGTGAGAGGTGCACTTACCTGCGGGTATATGGGTAAATTTAGGATGTAGTTAGACATTCTGCTGGCCCAGTAAAGTGGCAGTCATACGCTCTCTTCTAAGATCTATGACCTCATTACCCCAGGGTAGTTAGATAGCTTTCTAGTACAAGGACAGATTTCTCTCCCAGAAAAGACTCTGCAAGCTGCCAAGGTAGGGAAGCAATGAATATTCCTATCCAGTTGTGATATCTATGAATCTATGAATTACAATGACCAGCAAAGCAAGATAACCCTAAGGGTGCAATAGTGGCACACACACGTTGGCTGTAACCAACAACTGTCTACTTGGACTTCAGGCCCACTGAGAGCGATCTTTGTTTTTTTCATTTTGTTTTGTTTTTTGAGACAAATAGACCTGAAAAAAATCATACAATATATGCTCATCACAATTTCTCCTTCACCAACTTCTCCCAGATCCTTCTGACCTCCCTAGTCACCCAACTCCACACCATTTCTTTCTTTCTGTCTTTAAAAAACAAATGGGCAAGAAAACAAATCAAAACAAAAAAAACTAGGCAGCTTGGATGCTCACCTTACTAGAAATGGATGGAGGTGGGGGTTCCTTGGACTTCCCACAGGGCAGGGAACCCTGATTGCTCTTAGGGCTAAGGAGGGAGGGGAACTTGATTGGGGAAGGGGGAGGGAAATGGGAGGCGGTGGCGGGAAGAGACGAGATCTTTAATAAATAAATAATTTTAAAAAAAAGAAAGAAAAATAAAAAATTACCTTGTGTATGCATTGGCTTTTGCCTAATACTACATTTTTTTTAATTTATTTATTTATTGAGGATTTCTGCCTCCTCCCCGCCAC
>NC_022009.1:66900-70846 GCF_000317375.1 Microtus ochrogaster | reverse complement strand
TTTTGGGGTCGCTTATGTATACTATCATATCATCTGCAAATAACGAAAGCTTAACTTCTTCCTTTCCAATACGAATCCCCTTGATCCCCTTATGTTGTCTTATTGCTATTGCTAGAACTCTAATACTACATTTTACAACCCCATACATATATGAACTCAGACTGAAGAACCCATGTGGCATTATCTTTGCTGATGTTTTCTATTAGCACACAACTGTGTGTGTGCTGGTTCAAGTGCAGATGTGTATGCATGCTGATGGAGGCCAGAGCACAAGGTTAGGTGTCATTCTGCAGGCGAGCCTTCTCAGTGGCCTGGAATTTGCGAAGTAAGCAAGGCCAGTTCGCCCTAGGAACCTCTCTCTATGTCTCGTTCTCTTTTGCCCTGAGATTCTCGGGGAACACTGCCCTGCCAGCTTTTGCTCTGCTTGGGTTCTGGAATAGATACCAGGTTCTGGTTTACCAACTGAGTCTCCTCCCAGCCACTATTAACATACAGTTTATAAACTCTTAATTATCACAAGAGACTCAAAAACAAAATATTGGCATTGACTGCTCTCAGCTTTCAGAGGAAACAGATTAAGAAAATTTATTTGATAGTGCATCAATATCAAGATTCAAAGGAATCTCAGAGGTGCATTATTTGAATTATTCATATTGTTTATATAATGCAGGATCACAAATAGAATTGAAGCTGGGATCTACTGAAATCCCCTTATTGAGCCTAGTGGACATTAGGGCCACCTGACTTCTCTTAAGCTCAATTTCCCAGCGTGGAAAACACATGCGAGCTTCAAAAGATACTCCTGCCTGACTTAAACTATTAGGGCTAACGTGCTCTCCTTCTTGGAGCCTCCGGAAAGGCACTTCCAGAGAACAGGGCCACGCACAGTGATCAAGGAACAGACAAAGACGGTGAACAAGAAACGTAGGAGATAGGAAGCCAAACAGGTTAAGCAAGGCAGAGGTCAAAGTTTCTGGACAATGAGCTCTTAGCAGACAACCTGGAGCACCTAGTTCAACTGAACAAAATCTGAGATGGGGTCCCCCATGTTCTTCCCACCTCCCTCAGTCTCTGCTTTCTGCTCTTCCCGTGTTCCTAACGTGAGTCTCGTCCACTCCCAGCTAAGTTCTGAGACCTTCATTCATGACCATCTCCTACAATCCTCTCTTCCTTCCCCCTTCTTTAGCCCTACTCTCTATAATGCTGACACAGCAATTTTCTTCTGTCCTCAGAGGTAAATTCTCAATGAATCGTGTTTCTGAGGAATCTAGGGATATATCCTAATTTCTTCTTCTCTTTACCACCAACCTTCATTTAAAACACACATGCACGCACACACGCGCACACACACACACACACTCATAAACACATCTCATGGTCACACATACACACTCACATTCATACACTCACACACACACACTCACACACACACACTCACAAACACACATCTCACATATGTTCTCTCTCTCTCTCTCTCTCTCTCCCTCCCTCCCTCCCTCCCTCACACACACACACACCCTGGTGCCATAATTCTCTTCTCCATTTATGGCATAACTCTGTGGCATATCCTCTTTTTTGGGTTCCTATCCCTTCCCCCAAGTTAATAACTTCAATTTGTTATATTCGGCTATTCCAGTTCAGTTTCTGGAGCTTTGGGGAACAGTGGCTGCCTTGATTTAGAGACACAACAGGTCCGAAACTTCACATTCCTCTTGATTTAGAGTTCTCAGTTCCTTCCCCGCAGCCACGTCTGCCTTCTACATCTAAAATAGAAGGTAGATGTACAAACCAGCTTAGGGCTCATCTCGTTCTCTCTTGACATGTTCTTCCCTGGAGAGATCATTTATTATTTTTATCCTTCCTTCCTTGACTAATTTGGCAAAAACTTATTCGAGGCCAATCATGTGACGAGTGCTTCTTTAGAGCTTGGGACTCTGTGGTGAACAAGACTGCCAACATCCCTGTTATCAAAAGAGAAGATTCTGGTGTGCATATTTGCTAGAGGAGGAAGGGTGGGAAATGACAGACCAAACAAATGACAAATAAGCACAAGGTTGTCTAAATAAACTCTACACCTGATTCTTGTCATTAGAAGACAATAGAAGGTGAGCTTCCCCATGGCTGGTGTTTATCAGGGCTGCAACATCTAGCTAGGGAGCTTGCCAGTTGAGGTTTCTGTGTGGAGCACCAGGACTCTAGGGAAGCCCCCTAGCCTGAGCTGGCCCCACCTCACAGCCAGACTGCATAGGGCTCTCAAAAGTCAGGGGCCTTGAAAGCTAGGAATCATAACTGGACTCTGCCAAAACTGGAGCAGGGGTGGATCTAGCAATCTAAATGCTGCAGAGAGAAGAGCAATCAGAAAAGACATCACCATGGCAACCAGAGGAGCCTCGGGACAGTATGCAAATTTGAGAATCTTGCCTTCCTCCAGCCATAAAGTCAAGGAAAACGCATTATAGCGCAACCCTGGATGCCGTCTGAGGGACAGAAGCTCTCTGAGACTCTGAGCAGACACGAGGCATCCGCAAAAGCTAAGGTTTACATTATCTTATGAGGCTAAACTTTAAACCACAACTAAATCAATTTCCTTGTATGCTTCTGCTGTTATTTCTTTTTTTCTCTCCCATGTTTCCAATGCGCCAGCAATCTGAAACTGTAACGGGTGGCTTAGAGCAGCAGCCATAAATTCCCCTCACACGCAGTTGGCGTAAGACAGGGGGGCTTATTGGTGTCTGTCTCTAATTCGGACCCGTTGCTTGAGCTTCTTATCAACATGTCTAACAATCTTCTGGTTTAGACTGCAACTCTCCAACCTACAGGGATTGTCCCCTAAATTCTCTGTCTCAGTTAAAATGGTCTTTAGCTGTACATGGTGATACTCACCTACAATCTCAGCACTTCAGGAGGCTGAGGCAAGAGGATTATGAGTTCAAGGTTACTGATGGCAGCAAATTGATACCCCATATCAAAAAAAAAGATCACAAAATAAAATACATCCGTGATCCATCTAGTCAGGTTAGAAACTTTGGAATCTCCCAAACGTCACAAACCTGACATGACATCCCACACAGATATAATTTATGCACATTCTCACCGATACTCTGCGAGCTCAGAGTCTTAATTCTGATCTAATTGTCGGCTTCTTGACTGATTTCTCTGGAACCTGAGGATGGCCCATGGAGGCAAATACAAAGTAAGAGGATCGTTTTATCACAGATTCACACTCCCCAGAGAACATCCTCCAGGTAAAGGCACCAAGCAATGAAGAATACAGAATACTAACCAACCTACGTCATCCATTTCTGCCATTAGCCACCTTAGTGCCAGCATAATGGGCAATGCACTCATGATTACAGAGAGGAAATCTAAGCAAGGACCCCAACACTATGAGCCCCTCTCAGGAAATATGGGTTAATTCCTACCAGTAACTCAGCACCCAAGCTAGGAACCCAAAACTCAGTACCAACATGACCCGTTCCTTCAATAAGATCATACAGTCAGTGGGAAACATATTATACTGACATCTTTCCACTCTGGAAGGGGCAGCAGTTTATCTTGACAAAAATCAGTATACATACTACAATATGAATTTGCCTTTCCAGCCTACAGAGCCTTAATCAATGTCGCTATCTGCAAACTTACTAGTTCACTTTAACCACATCTCATATAACCTAGTCTCAGATCAAGGGATTCTATCGATAGCAAGGGAGAGGTGAGTACGTGAAAATAGGCCCCACTGGTCCCATCATACACTGCCATTCAGAACAATGAAAGAACCTTCCAGCAGCATGGTGGGGCACCTCCCGGGAGATACTGTATGAGAACACAGAGCCCTTCTCCAACACACGGGCGGTGGTGGCACACGCCTTTAATCCCAGCACTTGGGAGGCATAGGCAGGCGGATCTCTGTGAGTTCGAGACCAGCCTGGTCTACAGAGCTAGTTCC
>NC_022009.1:62128-66800 GCF_000317375.1 Microtus ochrogaster | reverse complement strand
AAAACAAACAAAAAAAAAGCCAAAGCAATAACCATAATATAGTGATGACTTCTGCAACAGAGAAAACACATGCCGCCGGGAAATGAAAAGGAGAAACATGAGTAGTCCCAGGAGCTGTCATTCTCAGAAACCCACTTAATTCCTTTTTCTTTCTGCATGAATGAATTCTAATCAACCCCCCCCCAAAGAAAACAGCTCGTTAAGTTTTACCACTGTTACTTGACCATGTCAAGAACCAGAGCCACGAAACTAGACAATAAGAGGCTCAGTCACCATTTAGTTAGCCAGATAACTAGCCTTGATAATCAGAAAGAGGTAAGGTTCTGTCTCATAGTAAGTGCAGGAAAAAAAATTATCACCCAGATGATAAACATATTGTTTGTCATATGGAGATGTATACTAAGGGTATCTCATCATACTCTTCTGCCCATTTTGTTTCTAAATTAGGTAGCTCTGACTGGCCAGGAAGTTGGACCTCAAATTCACAGAGATCTGCCTGCTTCTGCCTCCAAAATGCTGGGATTTTTGTCCAGCTTTCACCTGATTTTGACAACAAATGAACTAAGTCTTTGAAAAGCTAACAGGGGACTCGGCGACCTAATGTTTAAGTCACCATAACCAGTAAGGATAAAACCAAAGACAAATCTACAATCTGTAGACATAGATAACAAGCACTATCATGGCCCCAAGGTTACCTCTAGTGAAAGGGATGGAAATAAGTCCTACTTAACTCCCACTTGTTTTTCCAGAAAGAGACTGCTAAGGTTTGAATGTGGTTTGAGTACCCCACCTCAGTGCTTCTTGTGTTAAAATCTAATCTCCATTATGAGATATTTAGGCTGTAGAAACTGAAGAAATGGTCACTGAGTAAGGTGCTTGCACATACACATGAGGACCTGAGATCTATCCCGAGGCCCCTCATAAATAAAAAAAAAAAAAAAGCCAGGCATGGTGACATGTGTTTATAATCCCAGATCTGGATAGGCAAAGCCAGATAGAGCCCTGGGACACACTGGCCAGCCCCCTCAACTCAACAACAAGCTCTAAGCCAATGAGACAATCCTGTCTCAAAAAAAAAATTTTAAAAGGTGGACAGCATCTGGATAACAACCAAGACCCGAGTTCCCAATACTTCTATAAGTGTGCATGTACACACACATACACACTAGAGTGTTCACTTGAACACATGCACACACACACACAATTTGTGAAAAGTTAATCCAACTATACTGTTTAGAAATAGGTCTTAGAAGAGTAATTGTTATTAGATAAGCCAGAGTGGAGCACCCGTGACTAAATCCTGGTGACTGTGCAGGAAGAAAGTGAGAAGTTACACAGATACACATGTGTGCCTGTTCCATGCTACATGATCCTCTGTGGTGTCCCAGGATTCTGTCAACAAGATGTCGCCCTCTTGACCCTGGACTTCCAGAACCATGAACTGAAAGTGAATCTCTTTTTTTTTATATAAATTACCAGGCTTCCAGTATTTCATTGTAACTATGGAAACCAAAGACAAATCAAGCAAAATCTTGGGGGATTCTGTTCCCAGGTGGAGTGGATATATTACGTGAAGCAGGCAGCTAGTAGCAAAAATTGCTAAGTATCCTGTCTAGGAGTCTCTTCCTAGGTAACAAAATATTATGTGTGAAAACTCATAATTTATGCTGCCCCAGAAGGTGTCCTCCACTGAAAGGAGCTTCTACACCCAAGGTTAAGTCCCCTCTCTAGGACAGGTTCACATCAGGTCCGTGACAGATACGAGGCCTAGCGCTTGCCTTCACTCAGATCAGCTTGGAATGCTCACCCAAAGCTTCCCATGCAGAAGGTGGCCTGTGGCATACTTCAGCTTGTCCCTTTGCCAATACTGACCCTCTATGCTCCTTTGGGTTTTTTTTCTCTGAAAATCAAACCCCAATAAATCTCCTGCATGCATGGAGCTGCTGCCCCTTTGGCATGCCCCATTCCTCTTCGAGCATTTTCTTTCTGTCACATGAAAATAATTGAGAGTCATCTTCCACTTTTCTTGCCCTGGAGCAGGTCATTTCTAAAGTAGTACTCTAGAGTTAAAAGAAAAATACTGAAAGAGAAATATATATAGTTGCATATAGGTGAAAGTCTTCCCATTTTATTTATTTATTTACTTACATACTTACAATTTGAAAGTTCAAACTGGAGAATAAAAAAAATCACTTCTTTAGAATTTGCAATAAACATTTGCTAATGGTCAGTCATTAACCAGAGACTTAAAGCAGTTCACGCTGCCCAGTTCCTTGTTTACAACTGTTTCCTCCTTCCTCATCTTCATCTATTTTACACTAGCTATTCAACCCCATTTGATAGTTAGCACATTTTTCTCAAAGCTTCTGCAATCCTGAATCACATGTGCATATAACACTGTCTCTGAGAGGTGACTGGTGGTTTAACCTAGAGATAGGATTTGATGGTGCAATTCTCTGACCCATTGGCCCCATTACACCATCTCCATAACACCATCTTCTCCAGAGCTGCACAGAGAAAGTTCAATGTCAGTCTAATCCTTTTGCCTTTTGCCTTTTGCGACTGTTGTGGACTATAAGAAGGAGTCACCTGATTGTAGAGACTTCCCAGTCACTTGGGGCATACCTTCAAAAGGTGTGCCTCGTTCCTTGCCCCCTTTCCTCTCTAGGTTTCTCTGCCGTCTATGTGCTGTGACATGAGCCATTTTTCTCACCATATCCTGCCAACCATGACGTTCTGTTTCACCCTGCATGAGCCCAGAAGCAATGGAGCCCGCTTACTACAGCCTGAAACCATGAGCCAGATAAATTCTTCCTCGCTTAAACTGTTTTCTCTGGCATTTTGTCACCCAGGCAAAACTCGCTAACACAGCAAGTAACTTGTTACTATATGGAACCCTGAACACTCTTGTCACTCTCTTAAGTAGTCTGACATTCCAGACGAATTTACCTACCAAATGCCTTTTCTCACTAAGTGAAGGAGTAGGGTACCCTTCAAGCTACAGATTTGCATCTTTCTTTTAATGAGGGCTTACTATTTTCTGTTTTTAATGTCTGTGTGTGTCTGTGTGCGTGTGTGTGTGAGTGTGTGAGTGCATAAGCACACATGTGCATATACACAGAAGGGGTGCATATGTATGTGCAGGCTTGTGTGCACAAGTGTACACATGAATGCAGATCCTCAGAAGATTCCCCCCCCCCTTTTTTTTCTGAGACAGAATCTCTCACTGGGACCCGGGACTTGCCAAAGTTGCTGGCCAGCAAGTGCCAGGGTTCTGCCTGCCTCCACCTTCCCAGAGCTTGGATTACAAACGTACACCACTGTGTCATACTTTTTACATGGATTCTGGGGATCCCACGTGGGTGTCCCTGCTTGGATGGCAAGCACTTCACTGACCGACTATGTCCACTCCCAGCCCCCTTTCTTTTCATTTAACCTCCTCGCTCTAATATGGCATCCGTTGGATCCATCAAGCCTCTATCATTCTTCATGATTCACTTCTCTCTGTTTTAATTTAGCTTGGGCTCATTTTTTAGCATAGCTGCACAGAAGCATCGTCTAAAATCACAGGACTTATTCACACATTCGTCCCCCACACACAGGAAACGTCTTACTCCTAAACTGCTTTCAAATCTGTTTGCTAGTTATTGGATTTGGCCCTCAATCTCTAAATAATATTCTTACAGCTTTATATTCTCACTAGACACACTCATTAATTACTAGTGTTGTTACAGAAGATGAGAACTTCTTTGTCTTTAGCAGATAACTACCAGTCTCACCACACATGTATACCTTTGGATTTCCTTATCATCTACTATTTTATCATGTGATGATAAATCAATATGCATTATTTTGATTGATTGCTGTTATATGTAATGACCATGCAAATTATTAAATGTGTATATGCTTATTATGGCTATTTTCTCTAGACTCAATAACTCTATTTTATTTTTCTATGTGCTTAACATTAATTTATTCTCCAAGTACTCTAAAATTTATGTAAATCTATTTGCTCTACTCTCAAAGCAACAAGGTGTTCCCTCAGCTCATCTTCCCAGGGGCTCTCCATGAACCTCCTTGCATGTTTCCTGTGGACTGGCTGACTTCGAAGCCTACAGCTCTTTTTCTTGACTCTCTTTTGTATTGTTTCCATTTGCCTAATTCTGATTTCTGCTTCCTTGGTTCATACCATTGTTTTGAAAATATAAGCTCTGGAAACATTCACAGAACAGCTATGGAAAAATGCATCCTTTATTAAATAGCTGGGATAATTTGTTTCTCTCTGTGTGGTGTGCTTAGCTTTTGGGTATTTCTCCCTCCTAAATTCTCTGAACTACAAATCCAGACAGGTCCCCAGGCTGGTATCTGCAGGGAGCCGGACAGGATCGCCATTGCAAGATGGCACCACATCCTGTCTTGCTGGTTATAAACAACTCCATATTTGGCTATGCCTTTGAGAGCTGCCTGTCCCCCACTTCCCGCATGCACGGTGAATATGGGTCCCTGGGCCTATCTCGATGCAGTCTGGTGTCAGCTGATGATGGCAGCCAATCACAGGGCGACCCATGTGCCAATTCCCAATATAAGCAGCCGCCATTGTGCCCCCGTGTCTCTCTCTCTCTCTCTCTCTCTCTCTCTCTCTCTCTCTCTCTCTCTCTCTCTCTCTCTCTCT
>NC_022009.1:56972-62028 GCF_000317375.1 Microtus ochrogaster | reverse complement strand
TCTCTCTCTCTCTCTCTCTCATCTCTCTCTAGCGTCTCTCTCCCGCCATTCTCTCTCTCTCTAGCGCCTCTCGTCTCTCTCTCTCTCTCTCCCTCTCTCTTCTGTTCTCTCGTTTCCTGCCCCCCTTTGCTTTATGCTGTCCCTCAACCAAATGCACTCCAGTAAAGCGTGATCTGAGAAGAATCCGTGTGTGGTGGGTGTTTCTTCCTCGCCGGTCAAGAAGCCCGCCACAAGTGGTATCCCTAAGTTTATCCACACCTACTGTTTTTTTTAATCTATGTATAGACTCTTAAGTTCATAGACAAAAAATATGTAGTTTTTTTGATTTGGGGGCTTAGGGGTTTTTTCAAAAATATGTTTTTAATAAACTTTTCGCAAAGCAAATCATAATAAATATTTTATGATAAACTTTTAACAGGCCATAATAACTAACTACAATTCAATTTTATGAAAAAACAATTGGTAAATCACTTGAAAGATTTTAATGGCTTGAAAACCAATTCCTGGTCAAAGTGAAAATCAAAAACTTGTTTAGAAATAAATGGAAAGATTAATGATTTGATTTTCAAAAATTACAAAGCACAGTAATATCCAGAGTTAAGAAAATATTACATTCCTAAATGTTTTCATTATGAAGCAAAGTCACCAAAGCTGCATACGATTTCTGTTTAGGTTCTTTTCTAAGAAGAAATTAAATTAGAGGAAAATTTGAAGAGAGAGCAAAAAAAGGATAATAGATCTAATTGTTGATGTGGGAGCAGCAGAAAGTACAAACAATTCTAAAGGTATTCCTTATGATCCTGTTTGAAAAGTTAAAAGAGAAAAAAAAACAATAGAAAGACTAAGAATAAAGAGAAATATGTAATGTAATGAGAATATTTATAAGCAGAATTAAGCCAGGAACAAATCTCAAAATGGCCTCTCATCAAAGAAGAAAATGGAAAAGTAGTGACTATAATTTCAAAAACCAATAATAATATATTCAAAAGCCCATTAAACTTTGGCTCTACCTATTTCACTTTAACATTTTTTTGTGCATATGCACATGCAAACGTGCATTCACACACACACACACACACACACACACATTTGTGCCAGTGCCCGAAGAGAGCTGGAGTTACAGACAGCTGTGAACTGCCCCACATAGGTACTGGCAACCTAATCCTAATCTTCTGCAGGGGCATCAAGAGCTCTTAAGGAGTCTTCGGAGTCTTCGCTCCACCCCTTGATAGACTTTTTTGTTTTGTTTTGTTTTGTTTTTTGAGACATTCTTACTAAAGTTGTAATGCTCCTGCTTCAGTGTCCTGAGTGCAGAGATTCCAGGCATGGGCCCCCTGAAGTTTAGAGGACACAATGTGATTTTAAAGTGATACAATATTACTTAAATTATTTCATAACAAATAAAAAGGTGAAATGTTTCCCAATTCATTTATGAAGCCAGTATAAACTTTAGTACCAAAACTTAAGGAATAAACCTAAAGGTTTCAATTAGTTGTTTTAGTTAGTACAAGGCTAAATGGGAAGAAAATGTCCAGTTTGGTGGCCCAGAGAAACAATATTTGTTTGTTCCCAAATCCAATATTTAGATACATTCTAAGAATCATCTTTGGCCCTCTCATCATCAGATGGTAAGAATCGGAGGCCAGGCACTAACACGAGAGTTCAGTTACTATCATCCCCTGTATCGAGACCTTAGCAGGTGGCAGAGGACCTACATGCAGCTGCCTTTCTCTGTAGAAGCAGCTGGCGGCTGCTTCCCAGGTAACATCCTGAGATAGCCAGGCCAAGCAACACTATCTTTCCCAACATACCCTTAAAAGTCATGCCGTGTTAATTCTTTTACATTCTCTCAGTGAAAGTCCAACCCACGTTCTGGGGGGAGGGGAGGAAATAAGCCACAGCCCTTGAAAAGTTGAGGCAAGGCATTAAAAGAGCATATGGTCCAGAAATATGAATAAATCCAGTTTTGGAAAACACCGCATATCATAGTCCACACCAGGACCTTGGTAATTCATATCCTACTTCCAATAACTACCACAGGCAAAAACACTTATCCCTTCCCCTCAGGTTGAAGATCCAAGTCTGGATACACTTCATGGACACAGATCCTCAAGGACATCACCAAAATCTCAGTTTCTCAACTGTTGGACCCAAGCCCATGCGGGGTCACGCTGAATGAGGGGTTGTAAAAATAACTGGTAACACTGAAAAGTCTCTGAATATATGAAGAGTAAAAATCAAAATGAAATGTATAACGGATCCAAGGTACTTCTGACATCGCTGGACCATGCTCCATAGCACAACTTCACCGAAGCTTGGCTCTGCACTCTAAGTACAATTCTACTGAGCATGCTCTTGCGCTGCCTGAAACATTTGGACTCACATTCAAGCAAGATTGATCTATGTTGTAAACTATGGGGTTTTACTGTACATACACAAAGTGTGTTGCTTAACCAGGTGGTGCACACCTTTAATCTTAGCACTTAGGAGGCAGAGGCAGGCAGATCTGTATGTTCGAAGCCAGCCCATTCTACAGAGCAAGTTCCAGGGCAGCCAGGATACACAGAGAAACCCTGTTTCCTAGTTAGGGTTTCCACTGATGTCACAAAACACCACAACTGAAAGCAAGCTGGGGAGGAAAGGGTTTATTTGACTCACATGTCCCCACTGTGGCCCATTATTAAAGGAAGTTACTTTACTACAGAAATTCATCAGGGCAGAAACCGAGAGACAGGAGCTGATGCAGAGGCCACGGAGAGGGGTAACTTACTAGTTGTCTCAACAGGGCTTGCTCAGACTGTTTTCTTAGAACCCAGGGCTATCAGTCAGTGATAGCACCACCCACAATGGGCTGGGCCCTCCCCACTCAATCACTAATTAAGAAAATGCCCTACAGGCTTGCCTTACAACCCAATCTTATGGAGGCATTTTCTTAATTAAGATTCCCATCTCTCAGATGACTTTAGCTTGTGTCAAGATGACATAAAACTATCTAGTATGCCCTGTCTAGAGAAACAAAACAAAGTCTCTTGCTCTTATAGAAACATAATAGCTTAATAATTGAAAACAAAGACTTTTATTTTCATATTATTATTCCTCAGCAGGTATCAAATTGTATATGTTTGGGTTATGTTGTTTTAGAATTTCTGGTTTTAAAAAATTACTATTCAAATTCTATAGACTCAACAGGTTATATTTAGGAATATATGTATAAAAAATACATCTATATATGCAATAACAATTGGTGAAAAGGTCATAAATTTGAAAGGAGTAGGGAAATGTATATAGAGGGCTTGAAGGGAGGAAAAGAAAGGGAGAAAATTATAATTAAATCTATAACTTAATTGAATTATATATTTAATTCAATTTAATTAAATATAATCTCAAAAATGTTTTCAAAAATTAGTTTGAGTTGCTTACTTGAGTTTCACAAAATAATTAACGTTCATTAATCTTAGGATTAAGAAGAAATTTCCAACAATTCTTGATATGACCTTAAACATACTACTGCCATTTTGCACCACAAGTGCAAATGTTTTCTAAATCCTGCAATATCAAAAATTCATTTATCTCATTGTATGCGAATCTTCTTGCCCTTTTAATAAGTAGTAAAATATATGTATACCAAAGAATTACTTTAAAATAAATTTCTTTATGATTTATTAGTAGTAAATATTTGATTGCCATATATGTTTTATATATCTAAATAGACAGAGTTTTATGAAAAGTTCAGGATCCAAAAGAGCCACAAGTAGAAAGGGTTTAAAAAACCTTGCCCTAATTAATAGTAGTACTCTTGATTGGAAAATCTAGAAACTGAAAGGGTAACTTTCTACCTCTAGAAACAAAAAATAGCCAATAGTCACGAGATACAGGTTACTGCTACAAATGTTCCCATTCAAAAGAGAAGAAAGACAGATGTTATTGATCCTCTAAAGTCTGAGGTCTACACTGGCACATGGTGCTAACTGGTTGACAAAGGCTGGCTACTCAGCCTGTAAATCATTTTCTAGGGTTCACAGGTCGCTTTGGGCTGTTATCTGCATCCTCTGAGTTGGTCTTTATTCTTCATAAAAGCTGGTTGTGTTCTCTGTCTGCAGAACTTTGCCATCTAAAGTCCTCTTTCTAATTTTTTAATTTTTTATTTATTTATTTATTTTTTTAGTTTTTCGAGACAGGGTTTCTCTGTGGCTTTGGAGCCTGTCCTGGAACTAGCTCTGTAGACCAGGCTGGTCTCGTCCTCTTTCTAATTTAAACTATCTCTGTGCATCTTGTTCCCCAATTATATACTCCTTTTTTTAAAAAAACTGTATAAATCAGGAGAATGAGACAAAAAAAATAAATGGGGAAATATTAGCAAAAGGCAAATTTGATAAAGCGCCATTACAAGGAGAATTATAATGGTAAAAAAAAAGTACGTGAAAGATGTTTCACTATTGTGCCATGAAGAAACGGAAAACTAGAACAGCAATGATGAGCCGCAACACATCTATCAGAAGGGTGACGATACAAAACTCTGCCAACAGCATGTTGGCCCCATGTAGACACAAATCCTCACTCCTTGCTGCTGGAGAGGAAAAGTGGTAAGCCACTGTAGAAGGCAGTTTGGCAGTTTCTTAAAAACTACACAAATCTTAGCATACAATCCAGCAATCATACTCTTCCATATTTATGAAAGTCAGCTGAAAGCTTCCAGGTAAACAAAACCCTGCAGAGCAGTTTTAATCACAATTTCCAAAACATGGAAACAATCAAGATGCCCTTCAACAAGAGAATAAATATGTAAACTCCGTGTACTGGCTGTATGTGAGGCAATGCAGTAAAGAAACTGCCGACATGACCGCTCATCGTATGGTTTTCAATGTAGATTATGAGAGACAGAACAGTCAGCGGCTCCTGGGAGAGTCCAGAGCAGAGAGAGAAAATAGATTCAACATGGCCAGCAGACTGGAAACAGCCACGGCTAGGAAAACAGGAGAGAAGAGTGAAGAGAGTGGAGAGAGAGAGAGAGAGAGAGAGAGAGAGAGAGAGAGAGAGAGAGAGAGAGAGAGAGAGA
>NC_022009.1:43849-56872 GCF_000317375.1 Microtus ochrogaster | reverse complement strand
AGAAGAAGAAGAAGAAGAAGAAGAAGAAGAAGAAGAAGAAGAAGAAGAAGAAGAAGAAGAAGAAGAAGAAGAGGTGCCAGAACTGGAAGAGCAGGTCATAATAAGGTGAAAATTGTAGGCCATAGAGAGGGTATGTAGCTAGTGGGAGGGAAAGACCCAGGGACTTGGAGATGTATAACAAGCACTTGTGAGTAGAGACTGGTGGTGGAGTCTGAAGGCCTGTGGGCTTTGATATGCAGCCAGAGATAGGTACATGTCATGTGTCCCTTCTGCCAGAGGTAAGGAATATGACCCCTTTTGACAGAGAGGAACTGTTTCAAAAGTTCCAGAGGAATGCTGGCTTTTATATAGCCATCAGAAATTCTATAGTCCAGTTTAAACTCTTTTCAGATGTATGACCTGCCTTTGGGAGTTTGGGGAGTTGGAGAATTGGAATTTTTCTGATCCTGACACTGGTTTTTTTTTTTTTTTACCAACCTGATATATACCCATACACACCTAGGAATAGGGGATCTTCATTGAGAAAACGCCATCATAAGATTGATCCGTAGCCGGGCAATGGTGGCGCATACCTTTAATCCCAGTACTCATGAGGCAGAGGCAGGCAGATATCTGTGAGTTCGAGGCCAGCCTGTTCTACAAGAGCTAGTTCCAGGACAGGAACCAAAAACTACGGAGAAACCCTGTCTCGAAAAAAAAAAAAAAAAAAAAAAAAAAAAGATTGACCCATAGGCAAGTCTGTGGGATATTCTCTTGATTAATGACGGAGGTGGGAGCTGATTGTGTGCAGTGCCTCCTCAGGGGCTGGTGGTCCTGGGTTATACAAGAAAGCATTCATAGAAATGAGCCCCTAATTGATTATTTGATACCAATTGTTTAGCTCTGAAATCATATACCAGAAACAACACTAACTAGACTGAACAAGATATAGATAGATATAGATATAATACATTTATGTATGTGTGTCAGTAACAAAGAAAAGAGGACATAAATTTGAAAGGGAGCAAGGTGTACCATGAAAGCGATTGGAAGGAGGAAAGAAAAGGAGGGAAATGATGAAATTATATTTTAATTTTAAGAAGAAAAAAGAAAAGAAAAGAAGGTGACTGAGCCTAGGTGCAGGGATTTTCTTGTAGATGTATCAAGTAGGGGTGGGAACCCACCATCAGTTGCTCTCTGCGTTTTTGAACATTTGTGGTTTTTCTGTAATAGTCTCAGCCTGTTGAAAAAAAAAGTTTCTTTGATGAGGGGTGAGAATTATACTTAGCTGTGGCCATAAAGCTAAGTATTTCAAATGCACTTAGGCATTATATTGTTTTAGGAACATGGTGGTAATAGGTTCTCCTCTAAGACTCATGAGCTCCCTAGCCCTGAGTAGCTAGGTTTCCATTATCCGGTATGAATTTCCTCTGTTGAGCAGACCTTAAGTCCAGTTAGAGAGCTGTTGGTTACTGCCAAGCTATTGCCACTTCTGCACCTTTAGGGATACCTTGCCGTGCTAGTCACTCGTTCATAGGCATCACACCAGCTATTTTTCTTATACACCCATGCCCACCTGCCTGAGATGGTACTAACAGTAGTCTGGGCCCTCCTACATCAAGTAACAATTAAGAAAACACTATGGACATGCCCACAGTCTGATTTGACAGGGTAAATTCTTCAATTGAGGTCCCTATTCCCAGGTATGCCAACTTGACAACCAATATTAGCCATTACACATGCTAACCCCTAAACATCTATTTTGAAGATTTAGTTTTATTATTTTTAAGTGTGTATGTGTGTGTTTGTGTTGTGTGTTTCTATATAAGTACAGATGTCCACACAGGCCAGAGATGTTGGGAGTTCTCTGGAGCAACAGGCGCCACAAGGTGGTTATGAGTCACCAAGCCTGGGTTCTGGGAACCAAACTAGGGACCTCTGAAAGAGTAGTGAGTGCTCTTCACATCTGAGCCATCTCTCCGGCCCCTCCCTACACATCTTCTCACATCTGGATGAGGTCTTAATGAAGGGTTTACAGTCACCCTCTAAGCCTTCTATTATACCATATTTTCCTGATCATACCATAGATTAGATCTTCCACAGCCTTTTCTTAATTTTAGAAGTGTCTGCCATCTGGAAGAACTGGGAAATAGAAAGTTTTATTTTCAAACCCACCAAGTCCCGGCTCCTTTATATTTAACAGCTCCTTCTTTAGCTCACCCCTCCCTTCCTCAACTCATCTCTCTCCTACATCTTGCTGTAAGCAGCAAGAAATCAGATCCCTTGCACTCCCAGGAAAGAACCTTACTGGAATGTATTATAACCATGCTCTGCTTTTCACGTCACCAGGGTGAGAATTTTGCTAAGCCCTCTGTTTTTGCGGTTATCTGCTTTTCTGCAGCTTCCTCTTACACTGTTCCCCTTCACTCCAGGCATCTTGACAGCCTCCCTAAGGGCTCTCATGCTGTGGGAGAATGCTCTTGTACACTGTAAAGATTTGTCGCTCAGGTTTAATAAAATGCCAATTGACCAGTAGCCAGGCAAGAAGTATAGGCGGGGCAACCAGTCTAGAATTCTGGGAAGAGGAAAGGCAGAGACAGAGTCATCATCCAGAAGCAAAGGAAGTAAGATGAGAATGCCTTACTGAGAAAAGGTACCAAGCCACATGGCTAAACATAGACAAGAATTATGGGTTACTTTAAGTGGTAAGAGATAGTAATACGCCTGAACAATAGGCCAAACAGTTTATAATTAATATAAGCCTATGTGTGTTTATTTGGGACTGAATGGCTGTGGAACCAGGCAGGACAGAAACTTCCCTCTATACTCTTAAGTTCCTATTTCCCCAAGTCTGTCTCACTTCTGCCCACTCTTTTGTCCTGTCCAGCCTAGCCTCACGCCTACCTTTGTCATTGCTTTTCCTTTAGGCCACCAACTGGTTCCCAAGTAAAGACACAGAGACTTGTTATTAATTATGAATGCTCGGCCTTAGTTCAAGCTTGTCCCACTAGCACTTTTAACTTAATTTAACCTGTTTCTATTCACCTATGCTTTGTCTTGGGGCTTTTGAACTTTCCTTCATTCTGTTATGTCCTACTTTCCTGCTTCCTCTGTGTCTGGCTAACTGGCCCCTGGCATCTCCCTGGTGTCCCTTTTTCTTTCTTCCCTGAGCCTAAATTCCTCCTCCTACCTACTCTCTGGGTCTTGAAGTCCCACCTATACCTCCTCCCTCACTATTGGTTGTTCATCTTTTTATTAGACCAATCAGTTGCCTTAGGCAGACAAGGTAAAATAACAACACAGCTTTACATAATTAAACAAATACAACACATCTTCATAGCTAAACAAACATTCCACAACATGGCTTGAGTCTAGATTTTCAAAACACAGAACTCCAATTTGACAATGACATCTATTTCAATTTCCATTACTACGTAAAAAAAATTTCCCAAAATTTAATGGCTGTTACTTTTCTCATCCTTGTGGTCAAAATACCTGATGGAAACAACTTAAGAGGGAGGAAGTGGTGCTGGAAAGATGGCTCAGCCATTAAAATCACTTGCTGTTTTTTCAGAATAACGAGGGACTGTTCCCAGAACCACCTGTTACTCCAGTTCCAGGAGACTCAATGCCCTTCTGGCCTCGGTAGACATCAGGCATGCATATGGTACACAGACAAACATCAGGCAATCACAAAAATAAAAATAAACAAATCCTTTTTAACCGTTGAGAGAAAGGTTTGTTTGAGCTAATGGTTTCACGAGGTCCATAGTGGTAAAGGAAGCAGGGCAGAGCAGCTGTGGTGGTGGGCAATGAATGGCAAGAAGCTGCAGGAAAGTCTTAGCCACATTACTGCGAGCAGGAAGCAGAGAAAACAAACTAGAACCTCCAAAGACCCATGAGACCTATTTCCACCTTCTAGGCCTCATGTTCCCAAACAGTAAAATAGCTGGGAACAAATGTTCAGATTCGTGAGCCTGTAAGACATTTTATATCCAAACCATAACACATGGCTCCAAATGGCCACATTGATTTTGGTTGAAGATCTGCCGTTTGCATACTCCTGTGGTCCAAAACTCCACAGACAGACCAGGGCTGTGACTCTAGAAGCCCTAGATCCCACAGAAGGCCTGAAGCTTCGACCACAGGAGTCCTGGAGTTCGCTGAAGGACCAGAGTTTGTAACCCAGGGGTTCCCTAGTTCATGGAGGGACTGGGGTTTTGATTCAAACGGCCCAGAGTTTATCACAGGGCTACAATCCTGACTCTAGTCCCCACGAGTACACAAAGTTCAACATGTTACTGCGGTTTTGTTTCCACATATCCTTTTGGTGATCAGTGTGTATGTCTGCTCACGGTCCTAATGTCACCCAGCCAACCTCAGGTCACCGCCACCACAGAATTGGTGATAAGCTTTATCAGTCTTCACCACTGAACTTCATAAGACATCCCTCTGGGAAGACTCACAGGAAACAATAAAAACCAAGAGAGGAAGGAGTTTAAACTAGACGACAAATGAATCCCAACTGATCCACAAAAATTAATGTAGAGACACAAGCCCACCACCAGGCCCACCTTCAACCTCCCAACTCTGTTCTAGAGGAATTCAAAATCACAAATTATATAGCTTATATATCTTCTCACAGATAACCCAGAGTTCTTCCTTCTTCCTTCAGTCTCTAGTCAAATGTTGTATTCAGGGGTTTCTTTAACTGTGCTTTGCAACTGACCTCCAAGCACCTACCTTGTTCTATTTCCTTCATAGAACGTCATACCTTTTAGGCATTTTTTATCTGCTCTCAGTGGAACAACACTCTGTGACAGCAACGTTGCCTGTTTGTTGGACATTAACTAACTCATTGTCTTTAGAATGAGAGAGAAATGTTCTAGAAGCTAAAAAATGAGGAGTAGGATGTTTAACCACAAGAACACAGTCTTTCAAGCAAGGAGTTCATAATGGCCCTGTGGCCATTTCCTGTATATTGCTCTTGGAGTGTTCTTACAATAAACCGATTGCTTAACTCTTTTTAAAATTATTTTACTTATGACTAATATATTATTTTAAATATTAGTGGAGTCCACTGTGTTAATGCAACACAAATCCTGCATCTCTTTGGCCATACACACACACACACACACACACAACATACACATACTTCCCCAATCTCTAGTAGTTAGTTATATTTGGTTGACTTTTTCTGCCCATCTGAGAGAAAAAGACGCAATACTTATCATTGAGCACCTGGTTTCTTCCACCTACTATAATGTCCTCCAGGCTCATCCATTTTGCTGCAAACATCAAGATTCTGTTCTTTACGAAAGGATAATCTTCCTCCATGAATATATATCTCATAGCTGAAATGTAAGTGTGATTACAATCCCTCTTTCTCTTTGTTTATTTACCACAGCTCATCAAACAGTTTCATATATTTTATTATGCGATCTTCACAGCAACACCAGGAGGTAGACATCAAGGCCTTATTAGTCAGTATTTTTCAGATATATAAAATAAATTCAGAAAAGTTAAGTCACTTGGCTTTGGCAGCTGCTCTATCATTCCAGGTGTTCTTAATTACCTGAGGATCTTAAAACCCACATGCCCATATCCCCGCCTGTAAATTCTAAGTCATCCGATCTGAATGAGAAGCTAGGACAGTTACCTCCTCCAAACTTGGCAGAAGATCTCCATACATGCACCTATTTATAATAACTTGGTTACACAGCTCTACCATGTTTCACTTCCTTGCTTGGCGAGTTGTGATGGCTTTCAAAGGTGTTCAGAATGCTCTTTGGCATCCAAAACCTTGGGGCAATGGTCTCATGTTGCCTTTCCAGCCACTGAACATGAAGTTATGCTGTACTGCCCTGAGTGATGCTCCTTCCTCCTTGTCCCCTCCTTTCCTTCCGCTCATGCAGCTCCTGGTGAGGTACTGCTCATCCCACTCCCACACCTCAGCCCAAGGTCACACTCCTCCAGGTATCAAAGGTCAGTTCAAAGTCAGGACATCCAGAAAGACTTTACGTAATTTCTCTGCCCCTGTGTTCACAGGGTTAGGGTTTCAGTTACATCTGCCATCTTGTAATCTCCTACAGACCAGGGGTTTTTCTCCTGCTGGACTTCCAATATCATAACTAGCACCTGAATTATTTAACCAACACAGGCAAAAATAAATTCTGCTTGCTCACTCTGCTGAGTGGTATTAACACGGCAGGGCTTAATGAAAGTTCTTGCTTACAAAGTGTTGTGGAACAGACTGAGCAGCCCAGCTGCCAGATGCAATCCTTCATTTAGTCAACAGTCCTTACCTGTCAGGCCCTACACTCACACTGGGCATTAAAAAATGACAAAGCCAACACTAGGGAAGGGCCTGGGGGAGAGTTAGTTGTTCATTTTTTTCCCAGTGTCAAGGACTAAATGTTTAGTCCTTGAGTCTAAGCTGAGAGAGGTTAACAGTGGTGCATGCTGGAAAAGCTAACACTTGGAGCAGCCGGAGGGAGTGCCCTGTGTGTTCTGTATTTCTAACTCACAGCCAAACCTTAGTGTACCTACTGTCCACTTAGCAGGTGGAGGTGGTAGCCGATGTGAAAATTTCCATACAGCTCCCCTCTAGAAAGCCTACTAATACTCAGTGAGTCCTGAGGTTATGTGAAGAGGCTGGAATGTGGGCAAAAGAAGCACTCAGTATTTCTTTTTCCCTCCTTTCCTCCCTGCCTTCCTCCCTCCTCTCTCTCTCTGTCTTTTTCTCTCTCTCCACCCCCACTCTCTCAACCACACATTAATATTAATGTCTTATACAAAACACCAAAAGTCTGAGCTAAAGAGATGGCTCAGAGGTTAAGAGCATTGACTGCTCTTCCTAAAAGTCCCAAGTTCAATTCCCAGCAACCTTATGGTGGCTCATAACCATCTGTAATGAGATCTGGTGCCCTCTTCTGGCCTGCAGGAAGACATGCAGTGCAGGCAGAACACTGTATACATAATAAATCTTTAAAAAAGAAAAAACACCAAAAATCAACAGTATGACCTCTGAATTCAATTTGTTATGTTTTCTGTTTGATGAAACTTTTTATTTCACATCGACACTTTTTAGAAGAAAATTGAGATAACATTTAAGGAAAGATTATTACTTGCAAAAGCAATTTTCCTACCAAGCCTTTCTTTGCTCATAGTTAAATCTAATCAGACTACTATGTCTGAAAGATTCACATTGGCAACAGAAGATGCTGCCAGTCACTACCACTCAGGTGTGTGAAATTAGAGCGGAGGTTCCAAAAGTCACTAGTGTACGTCCAACTGGAGACACGCAGGCAGGAACTCAAGCAGACCCTTGTGTGGATGACTGGAAGCAGAATAATGTGTTTCCCACAAACTAACAAACTGTGAACTTTGTTCCTGACCACATAAATCCTGCTCATATATAAAAACAAGCTTAATTATACTGAAACTTGACTATAACCTGACTTGTTGGGTGTGGGCCACTGCAAATGAAATCAGTGGCTCTCTACTTCAGTGTTTCAACACCGATATGACAGTCATTCATCTCTGTTTTTCTGATTTTTGCTCCTACAGTCAGCTGCCTGCCTGTCTTGCTAGAGCCACTATAAAATGAACGAACAAAAGTCTCCAAGAAAGTCTTGTTGTTGAGCACATAACCAGATGACAAGGTAGCTTTCCATAGGTAACTGGCCTGGCTACTGCTGGAATGAGAGAACACAGTCCACACTCCCCAGTTCTCTGTAGAGCAGCTGCAGGCCGCGTGGCGTTACACAGAACAACCGCTTACAAGGTCACCGCCCGCTTGACACAGAAGCAGCAGCATCCCCCTTTAGGCTGCCCAGACTCTAACATACTCCGTTCTCAGCTCAGAGACCTGAGTCCAAAATCAAGGAAACAGGAACGTCTTACTTGTCAGTTGCTCCATCAGACTATTTTCAAATTTGAAAAAAAAAAAAAAAAACAAAACAAAAATCTTCATTTTTATTATTTATTTCAGTAGCTTCATATGAGAGACGTTTTAAATGAAAATGTATGTAGAATCTTGTTATGGAACAGAATGTTGAATATTTGTTTGTTTGCTGTTTTGAGTGGTAAACACTGGTTCTTGGCCTGAGTTCTCACAAGTCAGCTGAGAATCACACTAAGGGAAGCTTGAGTAAGAAAGACCTCAAAGCCCACCCCCACAGTGACACACTTCCTCCAACAAGGCCACACCTACTAATAGTGCCGCTCTCTTTGGGGGCCATTTTCTTTCAAACCATCACAGTTACTATCGTAAGTGTACTGAGTATACTCACACTCTGTACAACCACCAGAATTATCTTTAGAAACCGCTGCATGGGAAGGGAAGAAGGGAGGCATGGGGGAGGTGGATAGGAGGAGGGGACGGAGGGGAAACTGCAGTCAGGATGTAAAATAAATTTTAAAAATTTAATTAATAAATAAAAAAAGAAACCTGTGCATCTTTCCAAACTGAATCTTGGTACATGCCAAATACGAAATCCTCTACCCCCTTCCATGAACTAAAATTTAAAAAATGTCATTTCCATGAACTATTTTAAAATTACCTATTTCTATATTTCTTAACTTGTTCAGTTTGCTACCAGTGTAAATAAATATGCAGTCGATATTCCTTTTATATATAGAACTAGCTCAGATGCTGAGCAAAGTTGACTCACATTTATAAAAAAGGCTGCACAATTTGTCGGGGATATTAGTTGGTTTCCTGGGTGACGGAGTCTTATTGCATCAAATTTTTTATCTTTCATCCAAATTCCAATTAAATGTGCAAAAGGATACAAGCTGTATTTTGTTTCAGAGGTTATTGGGAAAATATGCCAATCTGAAAATTTGTAATAACGATTTAAATGAAATATTGCTTTCATTTCATCTGCGATTTTGAGGATTTAAACGAACATGCTTGAAAAATTATTAAATATGAAAGTGGATGGTAGCTTGATTACTCTTAAAACCTGGATAAAATCTTATAGCTGTGTCTATTTAGAGCTGCCCTGATTTATTTCTTTCTGTCTTGCCTGTCATACTCATTTGCACTTCTGTCTTCCCTGACCTGTAAGTTCACCAGTTTCCTATGGTTTTCTCCATCACTCTTTGGTTTGAAAATGAAAATCTCACTTTTTCCTGTTTCAATTATCTCTCTGTGGGGGGGGGAATAGCCTTCTGAGTCAATATTTCTCATTTGGTCTATCATTCTGCATTAAAAATTCCTCAGATATGATCTACTATTACCTAAAACAAAATGTTTATTATTGAGCTCATTTTTTTCCATTCACTCTGTGTCCCCCCTCATCCCCTGATGGATGGATGGATGGATGGATGGATGGATGGATGGATGGATGGATGGACAGGTGGGTGGATGAATGGATGGGTGGATGGATGGGTGGGTGGATGGATGGACAGGTGGACATGTGGGGGGTTAGGGGTGGGTGGATGGATGGATGGATGGATGGATGGATGGATGGATGGGTAGATAGATGGATGGGTGGGTGGATGAGTGGATGGATGGATGTGGTGGGATATTTTGATAGCACCCTGACACTCCCAATATTACCAATAAAGTTTACTTTGACTCAGAGGGTGGAGCTAGCTACTAACTGGCCAAAATTGGCCATACAGGTTTTGGAGGACCGGTGACATTCAGAGACACACAGAAATTAGTAGGAAGGGTTTTAAAAAGATTCTCTGCCCTTTTGAATCAAGGAAGGAAAGAGAGGGGAAGGGAGGTCCCTGGTGGTTTCTCTGCTGCTTCTCTGATCATTCAGGTTCTTACCTTGATATCTGACTTCTGAGTTTTTTTTGATAAAGAACAATTAGATAAATGCTTCAGATGGATGCATGGATGAATGAATGAATTGACCGATGCTAGGGACAGGTTCAGAGCCTGGCACATACTAAGCACATGCTCTCTACCTAGGACCACCCCCTTTTATAATGCCACTACTGTTCTTGTCACTATCCAAGTTTTGTATTTCATGACATTTCTTTTTTTTATTCGAAGAGCCATCACATCCTAATTTTGTCCATTTTCATAAGACCTGAACTTTTACAATGATAAGTGGAAAGATGATAATTATAGCCAGAAGATAATAGTAAAATGAGCACTTGAGAAAGTCGTCAAAGCAGAACCCCACATACATACCCCTCAACAAGGAAAGCAAAGAGCTCTTTTATTAGAGCTCTCATGATAATCATATGGGGAAACATCAGATGGAATAGAGGCATATTCCCCTGCACACACAGCTGGAAACCATGCTAACCCCCTACATGGATTCTTCAAAAATAGCAATCAGAATCTCCCTGTGGCTGTAGAATTAAGCTTTAGGTCACCTTGGAGGACTGAGTTGTGGAACTGGTTTAAAGCAGTTCATTGAGTTTTTCTCGGGGTGGGAGGAACCTTGTCAGATACAGAAACAGAACAATAAACATTGTTAATAGGTTAGCAATGGTTCTAAAGGTGCAGTTGTTCTCTTCCCCCGTGGCACGAACAACAGCATTGCCTATAAAAGTACCTGCCTGGCAGCTAATGCCTTCCTCCCCACTTCCTCTGCAAACTACAGGGTTTTTTTTGTTTGTTTGTTTTTTGGGGTTTTTTTTGGTTTTTTTTGGTTTTTCGAGACAGGGTTTCTCTGTGGCTTTGGAGCCTGTCCTGGAACTAGCTCTGTAGACCAGGCTGGTCTCGAACTCACAGAGATCCGCCTGCCTCTGCCTCCCGAGTGCTGGGATAAAAGGCGTGCGCCACCTACAGTTTTATAGTATAGTGTAGGACCCGGGGAACTGATGTCCAGTCCACTGCAATAGTTACCTGCCAATATAATTTCCTTTCTTTTTAAAAATATCTTGTATATATTCAGTATGTGTGTGTGTGTCTGTCTGTCTGAGTATATGTATGTTAAGTGTACCATGTACATGCAGGAGATGTTGGAGGTCAGAAGAGGCATCAGATCAAATCCCCTGGAATAGTAACTGCAGGCAGCTGTGAGCCACCATGTGGGTGCTGGAAATGAAGCACAAGTCTGCAAGAGCAACAAGTGCTCATAACTGCTGAGTCAACTCTTTGGCTCCAACATTAATTTTCATTCTAGTACTTACGGCTCTTTCTTCCAACTCTCACACGAATATTTATTTTAGATTATAGTTGATTTGTATTTCATCACTGTCTTTTTCATGTTTGTTCCCTTCCCTCTCCCCACAAATGCTTTGTCTCAGTAGTTGGTACTTAATTTGTGTATGTGTAAATACCATTCTAACTATAATCTCTTTTAGTTGTACTCTGTACAGCATTGTCAGGTTCTTTCCTCATTAAACAAATATTTGAGTGCCTATTACATGTCAAGGACTCTTGACATTGAGGATATAAAAATCAACAAATACAAAGTTATGACCTCTGGGTGCCTATATCCTAGAGAAATGACAAAGTAGCAAAATATAAAGTGTGCTACGTGATGACAACTACAAAGGAAAATTGAACGAATAAAGATGAGGTTCTGATGTACCCAGTGGTAGAGTGTTTGCCCTGTAAGAACAAGCTAGGTCTCCAGCACCTCACACACTCAAAGCACAGGCTGTGTCAGACGAAAGAGGCTGATATTCTGGACATGGTAGTGAAGAGAGGCCTTTATGCACAGATGGCATTTAAATGAAACCAGAATGAAGAATACATTACACATGTAAGGGAAGAGGCTTCCAAGGCAACTATCAAGGTCGTGGAGGATGAACAGGCAGTTGTAGTGATATTTCATTTGTATTTTAATAAATAAAGCTTGCCTGAAGATCAGAGAGTAAAACAGCCGCCCTAGTCAGCTTTACACAGACCAGACAGTGGTGACACACACCTTTAATCCCAGTAGCCACACTAGTTAGCCATAGAAACCAGGCGGTAGTAGTGTATGCTTTTAATCCCAGCACTCGAGAGGAATATAAAACAGGAGGAGACAGCTCTCAGACAGTCTCATTCTGAGGATTCCTGGAGGCAGGATCACCATTTTGGACTGAGATTAGAGGTAAGAGCCAGTGGCTGGCTGTTTTGTTTTCCTATTCTTCAGATTGAACCCCAATATCTGTCTCTGGGTTTTTATTAATCATGCTACAGGCAGCTCAGTAGTGGCCTGGGGATTATAGGGAAAAATGGGAAAATGTCTTTTGAGTTAGGCATGGAGATTAACAATGGAGGTCAGACCAGTAGCCATACAGCAGAAATGGAGGGTGGGAAGGGAGATTTGGAAGAAGAATAAGAAATCCCAGAGTATCCAGAAAGCATATCTAAGACATGGCAATTACTTAAAAGAAAAAGAGAGAAAGAAAAAAGCAGACAAGTTATAGGGTTTTGCTGTTGTTGCTGTTTTTTTTTTTTCAGTAACTTGGAAAAATGGGCAGGTTTAGCCCAGTTGCATGTCAGCAACTCCATAAGTAACTGCTCTAAGGGTAAAGGTTCTGGCAAGAAAAAAATAAAACCCTATCTCATTAAAAAGATAATTATGCTTTCCATCTCTTTCACAAGGTTTAAGGTGAGTTATTCTTGCTAAAGTGAGGTAGGTATTCAGGTGATTAACTGAGCTAGTTGGATTAACTTCTATCTTTTTAGGAAGTTTGGAATGTTAGATCTTCACCCAGGGCCAGAGATTGGACTTAAAATTCAATTCTTTTGACCAGACAAAAGTATCATTGTCTTAATAGGCCTCAGCAAAACACAGATACCCTCCAAAATTACTGTAGCATTTCCCCCTCTGAAGAGGTAATCCTAACATGATGTCCTTCTGTACGCTGCGAATATGTGTTGCTTTTATTGGCTGATGAATAAAGCTCCTCTGGCCTGTGGCAAGGCAAATATAGCTAAGCGGAAGATCCCAAGCAGGGATAGAGGGAGAAAGAAAGCAGAGTCAGGAGAGATGCCAGCAAACTGCCAGGGCAGCAGGATGTACTAGAGAACAGGTAATACCACAAAGTCACGTGGCAATACACAAATTATTAGAAATGTGTTAATTTTTTTTAATTTATTTATTTATTGAGGATTTCCGCCTCCTCCCCGCC
>NC_022009.1:41784-43457 GCF_000317375.1 Microtus ochrogaster | reverse complement strand
TGGGTCTCTGTCTCTGTCTCCTTTCATCGCCTGATGAAGGTTAATATTCAGGGGGATGAGAAATGTGTTAATTTATATGTAAGTGCTAGCCAGTAATAAACCTGAGTCATCGGCCAATTAACATTAAGCCTCCGAATGATTATTTGGAAGCAGCTGTGGGACCAGGTGGAACAGAAAAGCTTCTGTTTACACTTAACATCAATAGGAGATGGGCTGAAACTGGGGAATAAATATAACCATTTTCATTATGAAATCCTAGAGAACTAAATTCAAAGCGAGTTACCAAAAGGAATTAGTATCTGGACTAGAGTTTGGGTCACATCCTCATGTATCCACCTCCTCTTGGCAGAAGTGTGCCCTTGGAAGGAGCTAAGAAATCAGAGATCCCTTCTGGCATTCCTGGACTGAGACCCAAGGATATTTCCTGCTTCTGACTAAGAACAAGGAAACTCTTCACCCTGAGACCCTTGCTCCTACACTGCCTGCCAGTTTTTATCTCCTACCCTTATCTAATTATTCCCTAAACTAATTAACATCAACATGTTAAGCAAACCTTTGCCCCATACTTCCTTTTGTGTTCATTGTATGAGAATACTTGATTTCTGCTTTTTATGTACCAAATGGTTTCTAAAATACTGTTGTCAAAGAATTATATATTAATTCTATGATAAGAATATTGCAGTAATTTCTCACAACTTAACTTCCTTATAACAAAGTCTGTATGGTCTCAAGAAGTGTGATGGATATTACAAGAAGCTAAGACTCCAACAACTTCTAAGACTACTCAACTATTCTAACTAGCTAAAAAAGCCAATTACATCACTTTAGACCTTTCTTTTTTTAGGGGGGAGGTTGTTTTTTTGTTTGGCTTTGTTTTTTTGTTTTTTGTGACAAAGTCTCTCTATTACTTACCTCTAACTGTCCTGAAACTTACTCTGTGGACCAGTTTGGCCTCAAACTCACAGAGATACACCTGCCTCTACCTCCCAATGTGGCACCACACCTGGCCCCTGTTCTTTTTCAAAGCAAAAAAAAAAAAAAAGAAAGAAAAGAAAAGAAAAGTAAGCATACACTGGGAAGAGGAATAAACAAAAGGCTGTAGTCAATCCAAAGTTGTCTCCAGGGTATTGATACAAATTTTGGGATTTAATAGAAAAATAACTAGGGCGGGGGCATAATTAAGAAGTCCTGGTCAAGATGTGCTCCTCCCATTATTTCTTAGCTCAGGTTCTACAAGATGGCCCAGATTATTAATCACTGTTATGCCCGAGGGAACTGATTTTGCTTCTTTTCCTGTAGAAATACCTTAGGTACAGTTCAAAGTACAGTCTGTCATGGTGAGGAAGTCAAAGCATGGTGAGGAACTTGAAGCAACTAATTAGATTGTGTCAACAGTCAAGAAACAAAGCAAGGAATGCTTGACAATGCTGTTTGCTTTCTTTATTTTATGTAGTCCAGGATTCCAGCCAGGGAAAGATGCCACCCAAAAGCGGACAGGTCTTCCCACTTCAGTTAATGTAACTGAGATAATTCCCATAGAGGCAGGCCCATCTCCAGTGATTCAAGAATCTGCCAAGTTGCCGGGCGATGGTGGCGCACGCCTTTAATCCCAGCACTCGGGAGGCAGAGGCAGGCGGATCTCTGTGAGTTCGAGACCAGCCTGGTCTACAGAG
>NC_022009.1:40386-41684 GCF_000317375.1 Microtus ochrogaster | reverse complement strand
AAAAAAAAAAAAAAAAAAAAAAAAAAAAAAAAAAAAGAATCTGCCAAGTTGAAATGAATAGTAACAACACAATCTAGTTCTGTGAAGCCAGTTACAGTTTGTTTTAATTACTATACCTAAGAGATCCATGAAACAAAAATGCCTCTGACCTGCAAACCCCTTGCCCAAGGACAGACAGTTCCTAAAATGTTGGAGGCTATTGTTTACGTGAGATAACAAGTCACACGTTTTTCATTCCCCTAAGCGAGTTTGTTTGACCAACTACACCTAATGTGCTTGATCTCATGTGAGCAGGAGGTTCACGGGCAGGAAATACATCAGGCTGTATACTTGCCTCTACTTGGAGTACATAAACAGGAAATACGTCAGGTATACACTTGCCCTTGACTGGAACTGATGGGAAATACTTTAAGCCCATATGAAGTGTGACTTAGGGCCATTTTCTGGGAACCCAGGTATGAACCTGGCCAGAGTTCATTGACCAGGCCACTGTTTAATTAAAGCTTCCTTCAAATTTGGCTTTAAACTGTGGTCTTATTGTCGACTCTTAGAATTAACAGTTCCTACAATATGATCTGTCCCAGGGTGTCCATCTTGGGCCACCTTTGTTCAATGTAGAAATATAGGCTTCTCTGCATAAAAAAAAACTGAGCCATGATATCTACTGTATAAAATGGATTGTAGAGTAGTTGCAGGCCTATAGCATCAGTTCTGAAAAAGGCTCTTTGTTCTCTCAAGCCTTATTTCCAGGCCCATCTGTCCAAAGAACTGCATATAATGTCAGTCCCTCTAAGCTCAGCTCATTAGAAAAGAACAGAAACATCTGGATTTAAAACAGCCAATCAAATCAATTAATAATTTGTAGCCTATGTGTATCCCTAAGACGGTCCTAGCACATTCCCTCAGCAATTTCAGCTCAAGACAGAGAAGAAATCTGTTCACGAAATTAGAAACTGTAGCTGGGTCTTGTAGACCTGGAGTTGGACCAGCAGTTAGGGGGTCCTATTAAAACAAATTAGCTAAAAAGTCTGAAGAGAAACCAGAAAGACTATGGTATGTGGAGAGATGAACGGAGTGGTCGCTATGAAGTTACCAGCATATGGATGTCCTCAGAGCTCCCTATTATATCTAGAAAAAAACAAAGGAGGGGGAAGGGAGTGGGCGTGGTAATAATATATTCAATGCTCAAACCAGTTTAATAACCAAAGAAGCCAAATTAAAGTGACCACTTCGAGACTACCCCTTGCTAACCAAAATCATTAAAATTATTCCATTGTTAATTTTTTTCTTTTTTTTTT
>NC_022009.1:34252-39515 GCF_000317375.1 Microtus ochrogaster | reverse complement strand
CCAGCCTGGTCTACAGAGCTAGTTCCAGGACAGGCTCCAAAGCCACAGAGAAACCCTGTCTCGAAAAACAAAATAAATAGATGGATAGATAGATAGATAGATAGATAGATAGATAGATAGATAGATAGATAGGTAGATAGATAATTGTTTCAAAAAAAGTTTGAATTTAGGGATTTTTTTTAAAATCAGTAGTCTAGGGATTTTTCTTTTTATCATCAGTAGCCTAAGTATCACAAAATAAATTTTGTCACAGTCATTGTTTCAGTTATAAAATTGCCAGGTATTTAGTATTATAAAAATTATATTTAGCTCAAAACAAGCTGCTAAATTTAAGCAATAATGGGAGGAAACCCTTATTACCTAACTGGAAAAAGCACTAAACTTAGCATGTTTTAAAAAGAAGCATATGAAAACACTAAATACTTAAATATCTTTTGGAAAAATAATACAAAACAATGAATACAACTCTAAAAAGAATGACATGAAAAAACAGACTCATTGAATGTCGACAGACAGGTAATACAATCCAATCCATCTACCTGGCTGAAGTAGTCCTAACAACCATGCGTTGCCTGGGATTCAGAGCCAAATAAGCATGGTGGTTGCCATAGTGACAAAATGTCCCTTTTGGAACCTGGAACTCAGTAGTACTAGGTATTTATGAGCTTCATAACACCAGTGTCTCCTCCCACACTCTGAATCATACATAGCTCAGGTTGCATAACTTCATGAAATGTGATTTTATCCTGACCTTTGTAATTTGACATTGTTTCTTTAGCAATGAAATGCATACATAATGTCAAAAGAAATAATGTGTAAAGTACACATACTCAATAGATAATTAATATTAAGTATATTGCTTTGATAATTCTGTGTCACTATTGGAATTTACTGTTTTCTTATTATAACTGGCCATGATCATAGCTCATTAATTCATTTCTTAGCTCACAGGTATAGATAAAAGTATTCCTATCATCGTTTAATAAGAAAAGAAAAATACAAACATAACACCTAGAAACTCTTTTAAGCAAAATAGCTTTTATTTTATTTAGATAGCATTCTTAATTATTAAAGCCTAAGCATTAACACTGCCCAAGAAGAAGACAGCACATTGCTAGTAAGAGTCTAAGGAAAAACTACCAATTACAAACCAGTCAGCGTATATTTGCCTTCGCAGTTTTTTGATACATTTTGGTGACTTGCAATAATATTATGCTGCTACTTCTAAATTTTCTTGGGATCAGTTGCTAGTTTAAATTAAAAGCAGCATATTTATAACAGCCTGGTCTGGAAACAATTTAAAAATCTATCTATCATTGGGTAGGCATATCAACAACAACAAAAATGGAGAATGGAATGCTACTTCGTAACATAATGGAATGTATGGTATGGTATATCATGAACGAACCTCAAAATAGTTTGCAGAGTAACAGAAACCTGAGAGGTCATTAGTGTACAATTCCATCTGAAATGTCCAAAAGGGGCAACATAGACAAAAATGTACACAATGGGTTTGGGAAATGGCTGAAGTGGGGATTAGCCATATATAGAACCTTATTCATGGGAAGAAAATGTCCTGAATCTGAATTATGGTGATGGTTGCATCACTTGACCAAATTACTAAAGATCATCCTGTTAAACACTTGAAATAGGAAGCTTTATGGCATGTAAAATAGACCTTGATAGAACAGTAGGTGTGTGTTTTTAAGAGTCAAAGAACAGGGCTGCAGAAATCCCTGCCCAGTAAAAAGCAAAGACCGAACAGGTTAAGCAACTTGTTTAAAGTTCACTCAGCTAGACCACAGCCAACTGAGAAAAGAAAAAAGAAGGAAACTGGCTCGGCTTCAGCTTCCCACTCACTTTCCTGAAACTGCTCAAGGAATTTTTCTATTTACTCTTTTATGGATTAAATGTGTCCTTCCTTACATTTTAGTACATTGTTTACTCTCTTCCCCACCTTCTTTTATTTCCCTCCACCCATGATCCCTCCCACTCTTCTTCACAGAGCCCTTCCAGAATTCATGCTCTTTTGTTTTGTTTTGTAATCCACGAGTTGTATGCAGGGCTCTCTGTGTGGCAGTGGTTATGCTTGTGTCATGAGTCCCCCAGAGATCACAAGGAGGCTGAGTCCATATGCAAAAGCAAAGAGCCTTTATTTCAAGCTTGAGCTTGGGCTCTAGGGAGAGCAGCGAGCTCTGTTATGGCAGGGGTTTTAAAGAGTATAGGACGGGGAGGGGGAGGGGAATTCCACATTCAGATGGGGGTTGGACCCCTGATTGGGCAGGAGTAGGCTAGCAGGAGTCTTGTCAAACAGGCATTGATACTTGTGTTGCTGTAAGGAAACTGGCAACCTATATACAAGTTATGTACGTTATTCTTAATGTTCTGGAGCATCTAGTACTTGCTTGTCTCAATTCTGATAGATACACACACACACACACACACACAAACACACACACCCTCACGGTACAGATTGAGGGTTTTCCTGGTTATTGTAAAGGTGAGGCCTAGTCCCAGTATTGTTAGCCTGCAGCGCTGCAGTGATGTTAAGTTAGATATCCTCAGCCATAGTTTTGGAGCTAATCACTGGAGCCTGACAGGCCCACTACCTGGTACGCTACTGAAGGCAGGAACTGTTTCTCTCCCAGAATCCATCAGTTGTCAAGCATACAATAGGGAGAGAACTTAAAAAAATAAAACTGTAATAATCACAGAAAAAAATTTATTTGAAAGGGGATTCTGAAAGCACCAGAATTTGAGAAGCAATGATTGATTCAACTCTATAAAACATTCATGAATAAATAGTAACATGCAGAAAAACCAAAACCAAGAAAAATTCATTTGTCATTTTCCAGGCCTTACTTTCAAAATGAGCAATAAAAACAATTAACCATTAACTGTTACTAATTTTGTTTTTGGACTTTTTTTTATTTTACATTACTAGTTTTTGAAAGAAAGTTTCTAAAGTCTACAGAATAATACAAACTAATAACTGTAGATGCAGTAAAAGAAAAGGAAGTTAGACTTTTAAAAGTTACTCGGGCAAAAACTATGCTATGAATCTTTGTCAGATCCATTAAGAGTCTAGTTAGTGGGAGAAATGGACATTTAAGGACACAAACAAACAAAAGCACTTCCCAGATTACTTAAAGGAGGAAAAGAAAATATAACTAAATAAATGGAAATGTTACCCTTAGTTGTATAAGGCAGGTGGATCTCTGAGTTCAAGGCCAATCTGGTCTAGCCAGGGCTATATAGAGAAACCCTGTCTTGCAAAAGCCAAAAAGAGAATCATTTGGGGGAAATAATTGTACATTTGAATATGGAATGTCAGAAGATGTTCAAACATTTTTGTCACCTGTGAAGTTACCTTTGCAATATCTTTTTATAGAGTCAGTATTGGTCAAGGTTCTCTAGAGTCACAGAACTTATGGAATCTCTCTCTCTCTCTCTCTCTCTCTCTCTCTCTCTCTCTCTCTCTCTGTGTGTGTGTGTGTGTGTGTGTGTGTGTGTGTGTGTGTGTGTGTGTGTGTGTGTAATTTTTTTTCAAGACAGGGTTTCTCTGTGCAACAGCTCTGGCTGTCCTGGAACTAGCCCTATAGACCAGGCTGGCCTTGAACTCAAAGATTCGCCTGGCTCTGCCTCTGCCTACCAAGTGCTGGGATTAAGGGCATGTACCACCACCACCTGGCTGTGTGTGTGGAATTTATTGGAATGACTTACAGGCTGCAGTAAATGAAGAGTCCAAGACTCTAGTAGCTGCTCAGTCCCACAAAACTGGGTGCTTCAAACGGTCTTCAGTATATGCTGGAATCCCAAAGCAGGCTCCCATGCTAGGGAAGGAATGGATGGGCTAGCAAGGCAAGGGCAAGCAGGCAAAGAGCCAAACCTTCCTTCTTCCATGTCCTTATATAGGCTTCCAGCAGAAAGTGTGGCCCATATTAAAAGTGTGTCATCCTGCCTCAAGATCTGGAACAGAGGTGTGTCTTCCTACCTCAAAGGTCCAGACTAGAAGTGGATTCCCCTGCTTCAAACAAAGCAGAATATCTCTCACAGGTATGGCCTACATTTCTAGACTATAGTTCATTCCAAATATTGTCAGGTTGACAACCAAGAATGCCAGTCTCAGAGATAGATGTACACTAAAGAGAAGCTCAAGTCTATGGTTCTCTGCAAAACACTTCAAATGACCCTGAAACTGCAATTCAAACCCAAGTCTTCATTTCCTAATTTACTATTACCACTTAATGTTCATAGAATGCTAATAAAACATAATAACTATATAGAATTTTATAGGCAAGGGTTCAGAGAAGTGACCTATCTTGGATATATTTTTATTAAAAGTACCAAGTGAGCAGATGGAAATTCGGAGGTAGCAGGGTGCTATTATTGGTAGCTTATTAGGTTCATGACACCAAAATGTATTAAAAGAAAGGAGAGAAGGTCTGCTCTCATAAGGCTAAAAACATCTAGAATAGCTAGTTTCTTAGTGTGTGCAAGAGTCTGAAGCAGCAGACTGGGCTGAGCAATCCCCAATTATTATATTAAATCTTATTCCTTTCTTATTTCGCTGCCTCTTACAACATGAGTGAGCTACTTCGCATGCTGAGAATTTGAGGCACTATGTTTTGAAAATTCCTTTCTTTGGGGGGTACCAAACTAAAGAAACGCTCTCCTCCCCAACTTGTTTCAGGAGTATCAGTTAACTTTAAAATATTTATTTTAAGTCGTGTTATTTTTATAAGCAGGGGTACACTGTTAGGGAAGTGGATGCACGAGGGTCAGCGTCTACGGCTCGCTCCAAAAAACACTTCAATGACTTTATGAAGCTGAAAATTAAAACCTCTGTCTTAACTTCCTAATTTGCTGTTGTTGCCACTAAACGATAGTTACCTATTAATAAAACATCCTAATTACACAGAACTTTTGCAGACAAGGGTCCAGAGAGCCTTGAAGTCCGGGTAACGCGCCCCTCAGGTGAAAATCGTTAGCCATTTTTTTTCCTCCTGCCCCTCGAAAGACTAAGGGTGGCGCTGTAGTCACTCGTTCCGCATTGGGGCGTACGCGGAGGAGGCGGGTCCGCGCGCCGCCCAGAGCCGCCCTCTCGGAGCAGGTACGACGGGAAAAGTCGCTGGTGCGAGCCCAGGGGCTCGGCGACCTCAGCCCGGCGAATGAGAGCGCGTCGGCAAGTCTCGCCTCTCGCCGGGGTCCCGCCGCGAGCACGCTGCAGGGGACGGACCGAGCCCGCGAGTGGCGCCGCCGG
>NC_022009.1:24831-33622 GCF_000317375.1 Microtus ochrogaster | reverse complement strand
GCCGGGGGCGAGCGGCCGGCGTCGGGGCCGGATGGCTCTGTGCGGGCAGGCGGCCGGCGCTGCGTCGCTGCCCAGCGAACTCATCGTGCACATCTTCTCTTTCCTGCCGCCGCCCGACCGGCTGCGGGCCTCGGCCTCCTGCTCGCACTGGCGCGAGTGCCTCTTCTACCCTGCGCTGTGGCCCCAGCTCCGCCTCTGCCTCCGCGTCTCTCCCGCGGAGCAGCCGCGCCTGGAGTTCCTCATGCGCAAGTGCGGCTGGTTCGTGCGGGAGCTGCGCGTTGAGTTCGCCGCGGAGAATTACCTGAGCGGAGGTGGCGGGCCGGGCGACGGCGGTGGTGGCGGCGGCACCGATGCGGGCACCGGAGGGGAGGAAGGAGAGGCCCTGCAGCTCTCCTCTCGCTGGCTGGAAGTGCTGCGCATCTACTTGGAGCTGGTGTTGTGCGTGCTGCTCAGCATCCGAAACAACAGGTAGGCTTGCGTGGGCGCCACGAGGGTGGGAAAAGATCCCGTGGGATGCGCCGTCCTTCGGTGATGCAGCTGTCGGTCCTGACCCAGCTATTTCCTGAGACAAGAGGCGATAACGGGACTTTGTGACACTTTATCAAGCACCATTCCTGGTGCTTCCCAGGCCCGGTTCATTCATCCGTTCTTGGCCATGGAATAGAGCTACCAACGCAGTGGCATTAGTTTATGCGTGGGAGAGTTAGTTGTGAGTTGAGAGTGAGGCCTGTGCAAGAAACAAGAAGGTGTTCTGAATTCTGTACCTGACCATTGGCAATAGTAATTCGTACTGAGGTCATGAGTAGTTTATGTCCATAACCACAAGAATTAAGCTACAAGAAATCTTTAGCCTTTCGGTGGTGATGCACGCCTTTAATCCCAGCACTCGGGAGGCAGAGGCAGGTGGATCCCTCTGAGTTCGAGGTCAGCCTGGTCTACAGAGCGAGTTCCAGGACAGACTCCAAAGCTTCACAGAGAAACCCTGTCTCGAGAAAAGGGGGGAAAAAAGTTACTGGGGAAGAAGATAGCAGAGTTGAAGCCCCTCCCCGTGCATCATCTGACTGAATTTATTCCCAGTGATTCACACAAAAGTAACGCAGTATAACATGGGGTGGGGAAAGGACCTGGCCACTGGCTTTGGGGGTGGGGGAAGGGGGTAAGTATGGAAATGTCGTTTTGCATCAGGACTTTAATTGCACCTAGAGCTCATAACGCATGTTCAGACTCCGGGACAGACTCCATATCCTAATCAGTATTTCATTATCGTCCTATGAAAGTCTAGTGTCCTTCAAACCATATTTGTATTTTCTGTTTCTGGATATTTATTCCAACCTTACAGTGACACTCATAATTTGGGAGAAAGTTTTAAAAAGAACCCTGTGTAGTTGTAATTGTAGCAGTTTACAAATACTGTAGTGGTTTTCTGATTTGATCCTCTGACGCTATCAGTTGGATTTAGGTTAGAAAGTATTGTCCCACTTTACAGACTGAAAACAGGTACTTAATAGGTCAAGTGATGTACACATTGTCCTATAGCATTGTTTTTGTCTAAGAGCAGTGCCCTTCCTCTTACAATAAATATCCCACTGTTGCTAGGTTAAATAGGGTTGAGAGAGACTGTGGTTAATGGTAGGCATTATATGTCTATGTGTAGGTTACGTTTTTTCCATAATCTGTCTCAAGAGGTATAACATATCATATCATATGAGGAAGCCAGGCGTGATGCAGATCTAGAATCCCAGTACTTGGGAGCTAGTGGCAGGGAGCTCCTGAGTTCAAGGTCATTCTCTGTTGAACTGCTTGTTCACGTTCGAGGCCAACCTAGTTTTTGTGCAACCCTGTCCCAAGACACAAAACAATACAAAATCAAACTTTGTGTATGGAACATGGCTGCGTTATTCCAGGGTTCTGTTTCCTAAGCTTTTCACAGTGAGCCATTCTACTTCCTTGCTTTGATTTTTGTCAAGATAGACTATTAAGGCTAAAAATGTTCTTAATCAGGTTGGAGACTTTTGTTACAGTTGAACATAGCTGGGGAGAAACTGATTCATTCTGAAATCAACTATCCCTGTGAAGGGGTGGTGGGCTGGGGGCAGGAATTTAAATGATTTGTGGGTGGATATATAGCATATGTACACAGTAGCATTCCACATTTTGTCCTTAGCTCTCCTTTTCTCTTCCACCCTTAGAATTTAAACTTCTGTTCTTATGTACTTGTTTGTGTACCCACATGCTCTCCTGGCTCTGCTGATCACTTAGAACAACTGCCAGTCATCCATGATTGTAAGGTTTTGCTTTCATCTGCTGTAGTGATGGAACTGTATACTGGGTTGCGTGATAGCATTATGTGTGTGTGTGTGTATATATATATATATATACACACACACACACACACATATAGTTTGCATTCTATCTGTGCTATTTCTTTTAAATTATGTTGGACTGGGGTATAGCTTTGCAGCTTTGCTACATGTTTTTCTGGCTTACAGGAAGTCCTGGGTTCAGTCCTCAACACCCACTTAAATTAGCAGTAGTAGCACATACCTGTGCTTCAATACTTGGAGAAGGCAGAAGTATCCAAATTAGAGGTCAACCTTCGCTATATAATTAGATTAAGGTAAGGGTGGAATACACAAGACCCTTCTCTTTAAAAAAAAAAAAAAGAAGAAGAAGAAGTTGTGTTTATACGTTTGGAAATAAGTTAATATCTTTATTTTTGGAAATGTCTAAAACCTCTGATACTGGGAATATTCAAATGGTAAAAATATAAATGATACTTAAGCTTTTAAATTGAAACCATTTTATATTAAGTTTCCTTCTTTTTTTAGTTATTTTGTTTTGAGATAGGATTTCTCTGGCTGTCCTGGAATTCACTCTCTAGACCAGGCTGACCTTGAATTTACAGAGATCCACCTGCCTCTGCCACCACAGTGCTGGGACTAAACGGGGTGTACCACCATTGTCTGGCTTAAACTAAGTTTCTTATTCACTAACTTTAGTTTCTAAAGTTTACTGAAGTTATTGAAGTTTCTTAAAGCCTATGGCTTTTTTTGTGTGTGTGCTTTTAGTGACATTTGTGATTTCGTGATCAAGAACTATGGATGTGGGCAATGGTGGCGCATGCTTTTAATCCCAGCACTCCAGAAAGGTGGATCTCTGTAAACTGGAGACCAGCCTGGTCTATAGAGCTAATTCCAGAACAAGCTCCAGAGAACCCTTGTCTCAAAAAAAAAAAAAAAAAAAGAGCTATGGACCTAAAAACTGTAAGTGGAGGCTGTTCGTTCATTTCCCAGCCACCCAGACCTGAAATAATCACACTGAAACTATGTTAATTGCAACACTGCTTGGCCAATGACTCTAGCATATTCCTAGCTAGCTCTTATATCTTAAATTAACCCATTTTGATTAATCTGTGTATTGCCACATGGTTGTGGCCTACCAGTATCTGGCATCTTCTGTGGCTGCAGCTATATGGCTTCTCTTTGACTCTGCCTACTCTCTCTGTATATCTTTTCCAGCCTGGCTTTACTCTGTTAAGCCATTGGCAGAAAGCAGCTTCTTTATTAACCAATGACAATAAAACATACTCATATCATACAGAGGGCAATTCCACATCAAAAAACTGTGTTAACAACGTCACTTAGTAGTTTTTTGATTGTTTTCAAACCCTAAAATTTAATAACTAATGAGAGGTATAAATATTAACATAGTTTTTTAAAATTTATAATGCGTTTACTTTGATTTCTGCCATTTTTTAAGGTGGAAAATTGTGAATCATTGTTTCAAATATTCCACTTCCAAGCTTTGTGCTGAATTGCTTTATTCAGCTCATAGTTACGTTATTTTGTTTCAGATATGTTCATGTCCCCAAAGGAAGAGAACTAAAACTGAAGCCTATAGTTATGGGGTGTTTTCAGGGTTATTGATTGTAGTTCAATTTTTTTTTTTTTTTTTTTTTTTGGTTTTTTCGAGACAGGGTTTCTCTGTGGCTTTGGAGCCTGTCCTGGAACTAGCTCTGTAGACCAGGCTAGTCTCGAACTCACAGAACAGAGATCCGCCTGCCTCTGCTTCCCGAGTGCTGGGATTAAAGGCGTGCGCCACCATCGCCCGGCTGTAGTTCAATTTTTGATTGGTCTTAATTATAAAATCCCCCGAGTCAGATAATAGCAGTGAATGCTGAAATATCAGAGACGTAAAGGAGCCAGCCACCAGACAAGACTTTTTACCTCTACCGAACCCTCAAATTGAACAGGGCAAGACCCTGTCTCCATGAATTCTCAGACTGAATGCTGTCCCTACAAAACTTTAGATTGAATCCTGAGCTCCTGTCTCTTCCCACTGTATATTCCTCTCTGCCCAGCCATTATCAGAGGACCAGCTTCAGCACCCCCCAAAGGGCTCAGAGCAGGGCATCTACAGCAAGTGAAAATTATCAGGGGACCTGCTTCAGCACCCCCCTAAGGGCTCAGAGCAGGGCATCTACAGCAAGTGAAAATTAGCTGGGAAAAAGGGTCCGAGGGGTAGACCAAACTGACTCAAACATCGCAGGGGGACACGTGACTGTGAAGCTCCCCAGCAGATACCAGGAAGATTAATTATAAATGGAACTTGAAGTCACTACAAAAAAAGAAGTTTTCATTCACTAACTACATTACTTAAGTGTAACTAGAAGTTTTATATAATTAATAATTGTAGAACAACACAGCAGCACTGTTGCACTTTCTGAGTGTTTCTGCTTCCTTCTCTGGTGGCTGGGAACATAGCCTTGGTAGTCATAGCAACCCGTGGGCATGGGAAGAAGGCAGAGTGCTTGCTTTACATCTAACTGCCTGAGTTAAAAGAAATCTCAGCTGGGCACCAGTGGTGAACACCTTTAATCCCAGCACTCAGGAGGCAGAGGCAGGCAGATCTCTTTGAGTTCTCCTGGTCTACAAGAGATAGCTCCAGTACAGGCTCCCAAAATTACAGAGAAACCCTGTCCCAAAAAACCAAAAATACCAGCAGTGTGCCTGCCAGCACCCAGGTAAGAATTACTTTCTCTATAGCTGGTTTTAGTGACTCATGTCTTTTTTTTTCTGTATTTCTAGGGGTAAAGGCATAAACAGTTAATTTCCTGGGCTATGATCTTATGTTAATTGAAACCAAGCTGAAGGGTAAATACAGAATATCAGTGGCTTGTTGGGTTAGTGCAAAGGCCAGTGGATTACACCTTCCTGAGTCTGCTGCTAGAGAATTGAGAGCCACACAGACCTGTTTGTCGGTAAGAGCAGACATACTGTCTCTCTCCTCAGTGCCTCCTGCGTGGGACTCCTTTCTTGTCAATAAGTCCTGTCAGTAAGGGTGATTGTGGGGGACTAACTTATGTAGATCTGACTATGAGAACAAACGTGTGACTGAGTGAGTGCTTTCACACCAGGGCTTCACGGTGTGGAGAAAGGTATCCAGTTGGTGTATTGTTGGTTCTACTGCAAAAGGTGATTCAACACTTTAAATGCCATAGTTAGAAAGAATTTTTGTTCCATTGTGTTTTAGTGCTAGGTCATAGAAAATACGGTATAACTGAACCTGAAACTAGAAATCTCTGAGAGTCTCAGTATACTAACTAAGTAAATTACAGCTTAAATTTAAATGATAGTTAATTAAATTCTTATAAAACTAAAAAGTATGCAGTTATTTCAAGTTTTTTAGAATTCCCAGGGAATGTGTTGGTAAAAAGAGAAAAAAATGAAAACTACAGAAAAGAATAAACTCACCAGATATGGTGAATGTATGCATCTTTTTGCAAAATTATAGTGTTTATACCTTTTCATCAATATGTACATTTTTCTCACAGTGAAAATTTTTGTGTGAGAGCTTTAAAAAGTTAACAGTACCATAGACAAACACAAAGCAGAGATGTTTTAAGTTTATGCTTGTATAGGTAAGAAGAGCACAATCTCTCTCTGTCTCTGTCTCTGTCTCTCTCTCTCTCTCTCTCTCTCTCTCTCTCTCGCTTCTTGGGGTTTCTGTAATAGTGAAGAATACAGTGGATGGTATTCCTGGCCATCTGGTTTTGTAAGAAGCCTTTTATGTTCACTTGAGGAGCCAATTTCTATTTTGCTTCATACTGCTACAGAAAGCAGACTTATAGAGCACAGGCCCTTGGGACTACAAAGAGCAACAGAGGTGACCTTCCTATTACAGCTGACACTGTTCTACAGGACTGTGAAAAGGCCTTCTCCCCACCTTTCAGTATAATCTCCAAATAGCTGGTCTTCGCTTGCCTCCTATTGAGTACAGAGAACCTCTAGAGCCTAAATGCCCAGGACAGGACATCTAGTACCAGAGAAGAAGGATGAACATCAATGAGATTGGAGTAATTTTTCTTTAAATGCACAGACACCATCATGATCATATGATCACTCTTTATGCATTACTTTGCTATCTGGTATTTTCTGGTATTTCAGTTGCCCATCAGCCATCATCTAAAAATACTATATGGAAATTTTCAAACATGTTTTAAATCACATGTCATTTTTGATAGAATAATAAAATTTTAAACTACTGAGTTCTGGCCCTAGGACATGATTCATCCATCTATCCAGCACATCAGTACTGTGTATGCTGTCCATCTACTAGTCACTCACTAGGCACCTAGGTTATCAGATTGACTGACTAAACACCACTGTACTGAAGTTTAAGTAACCTATACTTTACTTAATAACAACCCCAAACACAAGTACAGGAGGAGTGATAGCAACAGTTCAGATATACCACAGAGAAGCTATAAAAGTATGCTTCTGTGATGTCTTTAAATATCATCAGGTTGACAGTCAAGGTTAAACATTACAATTCCCAGTAGAACACACTTTCATAAATATACCAAAGAATAAAAGCACCAAGATATGAAATCTGGAAGTCGGACAGATGGTCTGAAGCTGTGAAACAATAATGACAAGCATATTATGAAGTCAGGAAGAGTTGACAGGATGAAGAACCCAGGCGTTCTCAAAGACAGAAAAAAAAAGCCTACACTTTAAGAGATCATGTTTGCAGCTTTCTTTACTGTTTATTGTAATTTTTCTCTTTCATTATTATTATCATTAATTATAAATTAAACTTGGTCACCAGTACGCAGGTCTATAAGAAGTTTGGTGTATCCATGGTTGCACAATCTGAGGGTCAGGGTCTTAGAACATGTTTTCCTACAGATAAAGCAGGACTACTATGTAAATATGTGAACAAATCAAGACACCATGACAAGACACAGTCTAAAGAAAATAAACTTTATAGCAATCAACTCAAATGAATTTTTATTAATTGCTTGCAAAAAATTCAAATCATCTTGAAACTCAGTAAGTTACAGAAAACAAGGCACACACATATTGCATACAGGCACCCATACACAGCTTGAAGAACTAAACATAATGGTGCAGCCTTTAATTTCAACACTCAGGAGGCTTAAGCAGGGAGATCACAAATTTAAGGAGAGCCTACTCTACAGAGCAAGCTAAAGACTAGTCTGGGCGACTACTATACTCAGCAAAACTTCAATTACCATAGAAGAACAAAACAAGATATTCCATGACAAAAACAGGTTTAACCAATACCTAGCCACAAACCCAGCTCTATACAAGTACTAGAAGAAAAACTCCAACCCAAGGAAATTGGCTACATCAACAAAAACACAGACAGTGGATGATCTCACAGCAGCAAAACCCAAAGAAGAGAAAAACACACAAAATAACATCACCAACAACAAAAACTAACTTCACAGGAAATAGTAATCCCTGCTCATTAATATCCCTTACTATAAATGGACTCAACTCACCTATAAAAAGACACAGGCTTTCTGGATATGAAAACAGAATTCTTCCTTCTGCTGCATACAAGAAACACACCTCAACCTTAAAGATACTTTGCCTCAGAGTAAAGGGTTGGAAAAAAAATTTCCAATCAAATGGACCTAATAAACAAGCAGGTGTAGCTATCCTAATATCTAACAAAATAGACTTCAAACTAAAATAAGTCAATCAAAAAGACAAAGAAGGACATTTCCTATTAGTCACAGGAAAAATCTGTCAGCAGGAAATTTCAGTAGTGAACATCTGTGCCCCAAATACAAGGGCACTCTCAAATGTAAAAGAAACACTTCTAAAGCTTAAATCACACATTAAACCCCACACACTTAATAGTGGGAAACTTCAATACTCCACTCTCACCACTGGACGGGTCAGTCAGACAAAAAACAGAGAAATGAGAGAAGAACAGATGTTATGACTCAAATGGACTTAACAGACATCTATAGAGTATTCCACCCAAACAGAAAAGAATATCTCAGCACCTCATGGAACCTTCTCAAAAACTGGCCACATACTCAATAACAAACTTCAACAGGTACAAAAAGTTGGAATAGCTCCATGTAGCTTACTGGATCACTATGGCTTAAAATTAGAATTCAATAGCAACACTAATTCTAGGAAGCCCACAAACACATGGAAATTAAACAATGCTCACCTCAAGCATCAAGGGATCAAGGGAAAAATAAAGGAAGAATTAAAGACTTCTTAAAATTCAATAAAAATGACCAATACAACATACCCAAATTTATGTATGGGACAAAATGAAAGCAGTCTTAAGAGAAAAATTCATAGCACTAAATGCTTACATTAAGAAGCTGGAAAAATCTGAGAACTCAAGAACAATGGCAATGGGTTTTTGATCCTACTGCATGTGCTGGCTTTGGGGGGGCCTGGGCGGTTTGGATGCTCAACTTACTAAACCTGGATGGAGGTGGGCGGTCCTTGGACTT
>NC_022009.1:22597-24731 GCF_000317375.1 Microtus ochrogaster | reverse complement strand
GGCTCAACTTACTAAACCTGGATGGAGGTGGGCGGTCCTTGGACTTCCCACAGGTCAGGGAACCCTGATGGCTCTTCAAGCTGATGAGGGAGAGGGACTTAATTGGGGGAGGGGGAGGAAAATGGGAGGCGGTGGCGGGGAGGAGGCAGAAATCCTCAATAAATAAATAAATTTAAAAAAAATAAAAAAAAGCTGGAAAAATCCCACATTAGTGAATTAGCAGAACATTTGAAAACTTTAGAACAAAAAGAAGCAAGCTCACCAAAGAGAACTGGACGGCAGGAAATAATCAAATTGAGAGCTGAAGCCGGGCTGTGGTGGCACACGCCTTTAATCCCAGCACTCAGGAGGCAGAGACAGGCGGATCTCTGGGAGTTCAAGGCCAGCCTGGTCTACAAGAGCTAGTTCCGGGACAGGCACCAAAGCTACAGAGAAACCCTGTCTCAAAAACCAAAAAAAAAAAAAAATTAGAGCTGAAATTAACAAAATAGAAACAAAAAAAACAATACAAAGAATCAGTGAGACAAAAGAGTTGGTTCTTTGAGAAAATCAACAAAATAGACAAACCCTTTACCCAAACTAACCAAAGAGAGAGAATATCCAGATTAATAAAGTCAGAAATGAAAAGGGGGACATAACAACAGGCACAGAAAATCCAGAGAATAATCAGGTTATATTTTGAAAACCTGTACTCCACAAAATTAGAAACTTAAAATGGACAATTTTCTGGATAAATACCACTTACCAAAATTAAATCAATACCAGATAAGCATTCTCTCCATATCTGTTCAATATAGTTCTTAAGGTCCTAGCTAGAGCAATAAGACAACAAAAGGAAATCAAGGGTATACAAATTGGAAAAGAAGTCAAACTCTCACTATTTACTGATGATATAATAGTTTACATAAGCAACCCCAAAAATTCTACCAAGGAACTTCTACAACTCATAAACACTTTCAGCAATGTAGCAGGATACAAGATTAACTCAAAAAAAAAAAAAAACAAATCAAAACAAAACAAAACAGTAGCCTTCCTGTACACAAATGATAAAAGGGCTGGGGAAGAAATCAGAGAATCAACACCCTTCACAATAGCCACAAATAGCATAAAATATCTCAGGGTAACTCTAACCAAACAAGTGGAAGACTTGTAGGACAAGAATTTTAAATCTTTGAAGAAAGAAATTGAAGAAGACACCAGAAAGTGGAAAGATCTCCCATGCTCTTGGGTAGGGAGAATTAACATAGTAAAAATGGCAATCTTACCAAAAGCAATCTACAGATTCAATGCAATGCCCATTGAAATCCCAGAAAAATTATTCACAGACCTCGAAAACAAAGTATTCAACTTCATATGGAAAAGCAAAAATCCCAGGATAGCCAAAACAGTCCTGTACAATAAAAGAACTTCTGGAGGTATCAAAATCCCTGACTTCAAACTCTACTACAGAGCTACAGTACTGAAAACAGCCTGGTATTGGCATAAGAACAGACAGGAGGACCAATGGAACCGAATCAAAGGCCCGAATATTAATCCACACATCTTCAAACACCTGATTTTGGACAAAGAATCAAAAAATATCAAATGGAAAAAAGAAAGCATTTTTAACAAGTGGTGTTAGCATAACTGGATATCAACATGTAAATATGAATGAAAATAGATCCATATCTGTCACCATGCACAAAACTCAAGTCCAAATGGATCAAAGACCTCAACATAAAGCCAGCCATACTGAACCTTATAGAAGAGAAAGTGGGACGTACACTTGAACACATTGCCACACGGAACCACTTCCTAAATATGACCTCAGTAGCACAGACACTGAGAGAAACAACTAATAAGTGGGACCTCCTGAAGCTGAAAAGCTCTGTAAAGCAAAGGAGATAGTCAACAAGACAAAATGACAGCCTACAGAATGTGAAAAGATCTTCACCAAACCCACATCAGAAAGAAGTCTGATCTCCAAAATATACAAAGAACTCAAGAAATTAGTCATCAAAAGAACAAATAATCAGAAAAAAAAAAAAACCTGGAGTACAGACTTAAACAGAGAACTCTCAACAGAGGAATCTAAAATGGCTGAAAGACACTTAAGGAAATGCCCAAATCCTTAGCCATCAGAGAAATGCAAATC
>NC_022009.1:16695-21302 GCF_000317375.1 Microtus ochrogaster | reverse complement strand
TCTAAACAACAGGATACTAATGGCCTGATACCTCAAAGAATTGAAGCAAACAACTGTTCTGACCTTTGTATTATGTTAAAGCAGTCTTTTGTCCACTTCCCCTTGCTGTATTGGGGTATAAAAGTGTGCGGAAAATTAAACCTGGGCAATTTCAGTATTCACTGGAACTCCCTCCCAATACTATCCTATGTTTTCTGTTTTATTATTTTCACTTGTGTCTTCATCCTCTTTACTGTTTTTCTGATCCCCATGCCCCTACCCTGATAAGTGGCATTTTCATTGAAGCTGGTCTCTGACACTTAGAGAAAGATGATTTGAAATTCATTAAGTTAGAGAAGCAAAAGGAAAATTAATTGAAATGAAGAGGACCTAAAATGACATGACTCCACCAACCAGCAGGTGCAAGTAGTGCAAGCAAGACAGTTACATTTCCTTTTCTGAGAAGGAACCTGGCATCCAGATTCATGAAGCCCAAAGAATGAGTACCCATCAGAATGAGCACCAAGTGGCCTAAACTGATATGATTGTAACCGAACTGAACGCAGAGGTAAAGAGAAGTTTTTGTGAGGCCATCACATAAAGTGTGCCTTCGTAGGTCTGTCAGTAAATTTCACAGCAGATACCTGGCCCCAGAATGTATAGTCTGAGAATTGAACAAGAAAACAGCCCAGCTGGAAATCAGGCCCAAAATCGGGCAGACACCTCACCAAAGGTGATGTGTGGGTTGCAAGTAAACTTACAAAAAGCTGTTCACACCATATGGTCTCAGGGAAATACAAATAAAGCAGTGAGATGCTACTGTGCATCTAGAGTGAAAAGTCTTAGTTCAGAGCTGTAACATTACATGTGGATGAAAGTAAGATGGTAGAGCAACAAGATTCACGTTCATCGGTGTAGGAATGAAAAGGCACAGCCAGATGATGTGCCATTGAGTTGCTGTGCAGATTATTGTGCATATGTACATAGGTTAAAGTGCTGGGGTGGGCTTTGATATGACTCGCTTCCTTTTGTAGTGGGCAGCAGTGCTGCTGAGGCTCATAACTAGTAAAACTAATGAGAATAAGTGATTAATGAGTGCTCAGCCATAAAAGACTTCCAACTGAGCAGTGGTGGCGCATGCCTTTAATGCCTTTATTCCCAGCACTGGTCTACAGAGTAGGTTCCAGGACAGAGCAGGGCTACACAGAGGATCACCATCTTGGAAATAAACAAGCAAGCAAATAATGAGCCGTCCATATAAAACCCCTCTAAGGCTCAGGGGTGTCACAGAAGAAGGGATGGAGGGCCAGAGGAATAGGTAAATGGTAGGTCATACCTGGGCATGACCTTGCTGTTGCATTCCTTAACTCCCAGCTATGATTACTTGCACAAGATTGGGCCTGTCAGCATCCTGTCATGGAAGGGAAGAACGGCTGGGCCCCATTTCACCCTGGGGAGTTATGTGCATTTAATGGTAACCTCTAGGAGGTTCCAAACAACTCCTCCTTGGCTGTATTCCTGTGAGCTATCCTTAGTGAAACTCATTGAGTTATTTCAAAAAGTGTGGTGGGCAGTTATTTGGGAAGAGGAAGGGAATTAGCGGAAGGGGAAAGGAAAAAAAAAAAGAAAAAGGGGGGAAAAAGAGCAAAAAAACAAAAAAAAAAAAAAAAACCAACGGCAATCCAAAAAACCGAACTTCAAAAAAAAAAAAACTTTTTTTTCCAAAACCATACAAACTCATGTGTTATCTTGGCATATATGTCCACACAAAAACCTTCATAAGGATACTTATAGCAGCTGTATTAATGAGTGCTAAAACTGGGAAGCAATCAATATGCCCTTCATAAGTGAATGAATAAAATGTGTTAATCTAGACAATAAAATAGCATTCAGTGCTCAAGAGTATAAGCTCTTAAACTATGAAAAGACATGAAAGCCTCAAAGTGAATTGCTAAACAAAAGTCTGAAAAAGCTGCGTGGGATGGTTCAACTGTATATAGGCAGAACTGCTGAGATGGTAAAAAGATCAGTGGTTGCCAAGTTATGGCGCCGTGACCCTGGCAGGTTACCCTGTGTGGAGAACCTCGGTGAGTGGGAGACAGACAAATATGCTATGCAGAGAGAGAGCTTGGGTATAGAGTCTATTTATTTAGTGGGTATTATGGTAAGGGGTTATGGAGGGGGTGCAGAGAAAAAGAGAGCTAGAGAGAGAGAGAAGAGAGAAAGAGGCTGTCTCTTCAGGAGACAAGACAGAGAGGGAAAGAAGAGAGGAGACCAGTTTACCTGCCTGGGCGAGGGGGAGGGGGGATTGGGTGTGAGTGTCCCTTTAAGAGACAAGCTACCCAGGTGACAGGCCAGGCCAGCAGAATTATAACATCTGCCTTATGAGATCTGGGATTCAGACTCTGGTAATGAGGCCTACTTGAAAGCACCTGCACCAACTGAATCTTCTCACACACCGCAGATCTTGTCTTTAATCCATTTAAGCCAATCTTTGTATTTTAATTGGAGATTTAAGACTCTATGTTGGATTAGAGACTGGAGATCATTTACATTTAGGGTCTTATTGAGAAGTGTGTGTCAATTCCTACAATTATGTTACAGTTGTTTCCTGGTTGACTTGTGCAGTTCATTCTTAACTTTTATAATGGTGACAGTCTGTCTCATTTGTACATAGTAATCTCTTAAGTATTTTTTGTGGTGCTGTCTTAGATAGAGATCAGCAATTGCTTAGTTTATGCTTATCTGTTTAAGAGATGATGAATAACATTGCTAGATCTAGAATCCTTGGCTTACAGTTATTTACTCTGGAGGCTAGAAGTACAGTTATTTACTCTGGAGGCTGGAAGCACATCATCCTGAACATTCTTGGCCTTTACCATTTCTTCTGAGAGGTCTGATGTAATGCTAATTGGTTTGCCTTTCATAGTAACTTGGCTCTTTTCTCTTAGGGCTTTGAGTATTCTTTTTTTGGTTTTAATTCTTCACAGGGTCATGTTGAATTCTTCTGGTCATGTTGGGAGTTCTATATGTCTCCTGATCTTGGATGACAACTTAGCCTAGATTGGGGAGATTCTGCTGTAATTTCATTGAATGTGTTTTGAGGGGTTTGTTTGCTGTTTCCTGATACTTTTTCTCCTGCTTGGTTTAGTATGCTGGTCCCTGGATCCATATGGTATGCTGTCCACTGGGTCAGATTTTACCACCCATCTCTCAGACTTTGAAAGCAGAAAAAGCAGCAGTACCAAGGTTGGGGAACAGACACTTAAGTGTTCAGTTGTGCCCAGCATTATGACAGAGTTCCTATGGGCCTGACACCAGAGTTAGCAAGCAATCCCCAGTAGCCATCACCCTAGCTGGGCCGTACCTGGCCTAGCTCTGGAGCTAGCACCAAACCCTAATTCATCCTTTGTGTTACAGATAACTTTAGTCTCCCTGTGTGAATCATGTCTGAGAGTTTTCTATATATAAAAAGCCTATGCAAAACATGGTTAGGGGACAACCCAGAAAACCATGGTACCTGAATTAGATATTTGCGCTTGGCATTGTATTTTTGGAAGCTTTATTCAGGTTGTTGTGAGCATATGGAAATCTACTGGCTAAAATGTAATATAAGGAAAAATAAAAATGTCATGGGCTAAGGGAAAGTGCTTCAGCCCACTGAGGATGGGACCTCTGCAGCCACAAAGACTAAGTTCATCCTCAAAGTGTCTGTGCATCTTCAATTCACAGGCCCGTGTGAACCTACACACCTGCCCTGTGTTATCTGTGACATGGCATGTTGGTCTCAGTCTCTGCTGTAAGTGTCCTTCATGTTTCTGTGTGGTAGAGCCCACACTTTTCCCACATAGACTGAAGTGCATGAATCAGTATTCCAGCTATAAGCAGTTACCTGGACCACTCTGGTTCTTGGGTGGTCACTTGCTTGGTGGAAACAGGAGACCTTTAGAGCTTGTAGATATAAAAAATGCAGTGACTGCTGCTCTCGTTGGAGATAAAGCTTGACTACACTGCCTCTCCTAAAATGACTACCTCCACAGTACCATGAATAAGCTAGTGCAGGGGTCCCTTCCCCAGCATCTCCTTCGTGTGTAAATATCAGATTTCCCATTTTAAGCTGGTTATAGGTTTTCTTTTAGTTCTCTTTCTATTTTATATGTGTGGGTGTTTTGATTGCATGTATGTCTGTGCACCATGTACATTCTACATTGTCTGTAGAAGCTAGAAGAGGGAGCTGGATCCCCTGGAACTGGAGTTAAAGGCAATTATGAATCATCATGTGGGTACTGGGGCCCAAACCCAGTAAGACCCGTCTCAAAAAAGAAAGCTTAATCCACAAATTCATGTAGATTTGGAGATGGAGCCATTGGCATGAGAAGTAGATAGATCCTAAGTGTAAAACTATGGTAGCATTAATAAGTTTTGAAAGTAAGAGAGATAGGAACTAGTGAGCTTGATGAGTCATGCTGTGATTCTCTCACCCTTCCTTCCCCGGCGTGTGATGCAGCAAGAATATGCTCATCGGGTGCCTCCTTCCTGTTTTGTAACTGCCCAGGCTCCAGAACTGTGTATGTACTAGGTAAATTTGTATCTTTTGTAAATTGCCTAATCTTGGGTATTTTGTTACA
>NC_022009.1:14712-15380 GCF_000317375.1 Microtus ochrogaster | reverse complement strand
AGTTCTTTGTATATTTTGGAGATCAGACCTCTTTCTGATGTGGGGTTAGTGAAGATCTTTTCCCATTCTGTAGGCTGTCATTTTGTCTTGTTGACTATCTCATTTGCTTTATAGAAGCTTTTCAGTTTCAAGAGGTCCCACTTATTAGTTGTTTCTCTCAGTGTCTGTGCTACTGAGGTTATATTTAGGAAATGGTTCCCTGTGCCAATGCATTCAAAGTATACGTCCCACTTTCTATAAGGTTCAGTATGGCTGGCTTTATGTTGAGATCTTTGGTCCATTTGGACTTGAGTTTTGTGCATGGTGATAGATATGGATATATTTTCATTCTTTTACATGTTGATATCCAGTTATGTTAACACCACTTGTTAAAGATGCTTTCTTTTTTCTATTTGGTATTTTTTGATTCTTCGTCCAAAATCAGGTGTTCAAAGATCTGTGGATTGATATCCGTGTCTTCTATTCTGTTCCATTGGTCCTCCTGTCTGTTCTTGACGATGATGATGATGATGATGATGATGATGATGATGATGATGATGTATACAATATTCTGTCTGTGTGCATGTCTGCCGGCCAGAAGAGGGCACCAGACCTCATTACAGATGGTTGTGAGCCACCATGTGGTTGCCAGGAATTGAGTTCAGGACCTTTGGAAGAGCAGGCAATGC
>NC_022009.1:9679-13517 GCF_000317375.1 Microtus ochrogaster | reverse complement strand
TCATTGATTCTTTGTATTGTTTTCTTTGTTTCTATTTTGTTAATTTCAGCTCTCAATTTGATTATTTCCTGCCATCCAGTTCTCTTAGGTGAGTTTGCTTAATTTTGTTCTAAAGTTTTCAAATGTTCTATTAATTTACTACTTTGGGTATTTTTTTCCAGCTACTTTATGTGGGTGTTTAGTGCTGTGAACTTACCTCTTAACACTGTTTTCATTGTGTCCCATAAATTTAGGTATGTTGTGTGATCATTTTCATTGAATTTTAGGAAGCCTTTAATTTCTCTTTTTATTTCTTCCTTGACCTACTGATGATTCAGGTGAGCATTGTTTAATTTCCATGTGTTTGTGGGCTTTCTGGAATTAGTATTGCTGTTGACTTTGTGGTTTTAAACCATGGTGATCTGATATGGTGCATTGGGTTATTCCAATTTTTTTTTATATTTGTTGAGGTTTGTTTTGTTACCGAGTATGTGGTCAATTTTTGAGATGGTTACATGAGGTTCTGAGAAGGTATATTTTTTTCTGTTTGGATGGAATACTCTATAGATGTTTGTTAAGTCCATTTGAGTCATAACATCTGTTAGGTATCTTATTTCTCTGTTCATTTTTTGTCTGATTGACCTGTCCAATGGTGAGAGTGGAGTGTTGAAGTCTCCCACTGTGTGGGGTTTAATGTGTGATTTAAGCTTTAGAAGTGTTTCTTTCACATATGAAGGTGCCCTTGTGTTTGGGGCATAAATGTTCAGTATTGAAATTTCCTCTTGATGGATTGTTCCTGTGACTAATATGAAATGACCTTCTTTGTCTCTTGACTGATTTTAGCTTGAAGTCTATTTTGTCAGATATTAGGATAGCTACACCTGCTTGTTTCTTAGGTCCATTTGATTGGTATATTTTTTCAACCCTTTACTCTGAGATGATGTCTGTCTTTGAGGTTGAGATGTGTTTCTTGTATGCAGAAGAAGGATGGATTCTGTTTTCGTATCCAATCTGTTAGCCTGTGTCTTTTTATAGGTGAGTTGAGTCCATTTACATTAAGGGGTATTAATTACCAGTGATTCCTGTCTCCTGTTAATTTAGTTTTCGTCATTGGTGATGTTAATTTGTGCGTTTTTTTTTCTCATTTGGGATTTGCTGTTATGAGATCACCAATTGTCTGTGTTTTGTTGGTGTAGCCATCTTCCTTGGGTTGGAGTTTTCCTTCTAGTATTTCCTTCCTTATGTAGGGCTGGGTTTGTGGCTAGGTATTGGTGAAAGCTAGATTTGCCATGGAATATCTTGTTTTGTCCTCCCAACTTCTCCTTCTTCTATACCTATTATTCTAAGATTTGGCCTTTTTATGGTGTCCCATATTTCATGGATATTTTGGGTTAAGCTTTTGTTAGATTTAATGTTTTCTTTGACTGATGAGTCTGTTTCCTCTATTGTATCTTCAGCACTTGAGATTCTCTCTTCCATCTCTTGTCCTCTGCTGTTCATGCTTGGGTTTGTGGTTCCTGATCTTTTTCTCATGATTTCTGTTTCTCTAATTCCTTCGGCCTGTGTTTTCTTTGTTGTTTCTATTTCAGTTTTCAAGTCCTGAATAGTTTTTTTTATATGTTTGATTTCATTTTCTTGGTTTTAAGTGATTTGGTGATATCTTCCAATTTTTTGACTTTTCCTCAATTTCTTTAAGGGAATTTCTCATTTCATCTTTAAGAATTGCTAACATTCTCTTGAAGTTATTTTTTAGTTCATTTTCTTCTGTTTCATCCATATTTGGTTGTTCAGATCTTGCTGTTGTAGGGTCTTTAGTTTTACTTGCGTTGCTCTTTGTGATGTAGCATGTGATCTTACCTTTTCTATTCATCTTTTCCTCTAATAGGTGTGGTTGGGGCTGTCTGAGATTCAGGTACCAGTGAATCCAAAGCTCAGATGGTTGTTCCTCATGGTACAGTCAGTGTCACAGTTCTAGTTACGCCATTGGTTATTCCTGTTCCTGGAGATAGCTTAGCGCTCTGGTCCTTGCTCTGCTCACTTGCAGTTTGCTGTCTCAGGCCTACTTTGGCCTAAGTTGCCAGCTTTGCCCTGTTTCTATAAATCCTGGTCTGGATCCCCTCCTGCAGAAGTCCCTGGCTTGGTGTTGAACCTGTTCTGGTGGAGATTGCTGACTCTGGATCTGGTCACTGGCTCAGCCTGTTCCGCCAGTGTCCCGGGACTGGGTTGGCTCCCGGTGAGCTATTTGCTCTCTTTCCTGGGTAGCTGGTTCTGACCCACTACCGTTCACAAGCAACTTTTAAAGAGAAGAAAAGTTTTAAATTGCCAGGTGTCAGAGACCTTCTGTTATGGGTTACCTGGGAGGACAGTAGATAGTCTTCTTTGTGGCAAAAAAGAGAGAGAGAGAAAATGATGAAAAAAATAGTGCTAGAATTTGAGAATCATAAAATACTATATTTGGGTGTTGTTTATTGGGTTTTGGTGATTAGGGTGGTTGAAGTGGGGTTTTGAGGTAAATGGTCTTTCTGTGTAGTCTTGGCTGTCCTTGAAGTCTGTTAATGTTTGTTTGCTTTTAAAATTTATTTATTTAATTTTACTTGGTGCGATAGCACGAGCCTTTAAACCCAGGACTTGGGAAGCAAGAGTAGGCAGATTTCTGTAAGTTCAAGGCCAGCCAAATTTTATATAGGGAGTTCTAGGACAGCCAGGGCTACATAGAGAGACCCTATCTCAAAAGACAAAAACAGAGCAAACAAAAAAAGACTTATTTAATTTTATCTGTATGTGTGCGTGCCTGAGTGTATGTTTGTATAACATGTGTTCCAGAGCCTGCAAGGTCAGATTTCCAGTATTAAGAATAAAGGCCATTGCAAAGTTCCAAATGGGTGCTGAGAATTGAACCCAGGTTGCCTGCGAGAGCTGTAGTAAGCACACTTAGTGGTTGAGTCATTCCTTCAGTCCCTTACATTTTTAAGAGAATGGTTTGAGATGTTGAAATGTTTATAGATTCATTCTGCTGTATAAACCACCAAACTCAAGATGTAGAACATTTTTTATCAAAGAAATTCTAATCTGTCCTCCATCCTTAGACCTAAGGAAACAATGACCCAACCCTGCTATTTGATTGTTGTAGAATTTCATAAAGATAGAATAATACAATAAATACAGTTGTGTTGTATACAATAGTACAATAAATACAACTTTACTTTATATCTGTATTATAGTATATATAAACACTTCATTCTTTTTTATCATTTGTTCCATTGTGTGGATATGTTAATGGTATATTTATTCACCAATTTAGTAATATTTAAATTGTTTCTAATTTTATTTCTGTTATGAATAAAGTTGCTGTGAACTTTTGGATCAAATTCTATCTCTTGAGTAAGGTCTTACAGTTGGAATTCTTGGCCTGTATCTAACTCTTCAACAAATTGATGAACTATTTTCGGAGTGTATTATTTTGCACTCTCAAAATAACAGATGTGGGTTTTAATTGTTCCATACCCTCTCCCACACTTGGTGTTGTGAATCTCCGTGGTTATCTCACTATGGTCGTAGCTCCATTCATTTTCCTGGTGGGTGATAATGGTGAACATCTTCTCATACGCAATTTACCTTTCCCCTGTCTTGCTTGTGGTGCCCCTTCAAACCTGTTAAATGTATTTTATTGGCTTTGGTTTTTTACTGTTGGTTTTTCTTTTCTGAGATACACTCTAAATCTACCTCACGCTGGCCTGGAACTCACCCTTTAGCAGTTTGGCCTTGGGCCTTTCCTCTTGAGCCTCCCAAGTGCTGGAATTTCAAGCATGTGCCTTCAAATCTGCTTAAAATTCTTTTTGAGATCACAGTCTTTTTTTTT
>NC_022009.1:8501-9579 GCF_000317375.1 Microtus ochrogaster | reverse complement strand
GAACTCACAGAGATCTGCCTGCCTCTGCCTCCCGAGTGCTGGGATTAAAGGCGCGCGCCACCACCGCCCGGCAAGAGATCACAGTCTTTTAATTAAATATATATCTTAAAAATATTTCCTGTCATCTGTAGTTTACCCTTTATTTTTAACTATCTTTGAAAACAAAAGATTTTAACTTACCGAGCACCCTACGGTAAGGAAGGTCTAGCTCTTCTTGAACGACATGCAGTAGAAGTAAACACCTCTTGCCTGTGTGCTTTACTGTCCTGCACATTTGGGGGCATGTGATAGTCACCAGTGGAAGTTGGTCTGAAGGGAAAACACTGAGATCGTGTGATTCGTCAAAATATTAGTAGAAATTGAAAATGATGCAATTTTTTACTTTATAGAGTCTCATCCTCTAGACATTTTTTTTCTTTTAGAAGCATTATTTTTCTTTCCTCTGAGAAATTAACCTTTTTTTAATTAGATATGTAGCAATACAGAATAACTTTTTGTTGTTTGGTTTGGGCTTTTGTTTTGCCTTTGCTTTCTGTTTTGGTTGGGAGGCATGACTGTTCCTAAGTATGGTGGAGGAGATGGACAGGGACATCTGGGAGAGTCCAGAGGGGACATAGCCACACTGAGCTGGACCATGTGGGGAGAAGGGAAGGAGAACCAGGTGCAGTAGCCAGGAGGCCAAAGGTACAAAAAGGTTGGGTAACCAAAATGTCTGGATTATAAAGGAAAGGGCAGCCTAGACCATGGACTGGAGAGTTGAGGGTAGAGAGTGGGGTATGCCAGTCACACCCTGTAACATGTAGGGACTGAGGGGACTGGGAGAACCTGGCGGCCAGGTCCACTTTGATGCTCAATAGACACTTCAGCCTTTTGTCCAGGTTTGAAACGTAACACTGCCATTTATGAGTGTGGATCTTAACGTAACACTGCCATTTACGAGTGTGGATCTTAACGTAACACTACCATTTATGAGTGTGGATCTTAACTATTGGTTTGTTTTCTTGTGTTTTATTTAGGGTTTTGCTGTTAGAAAAGTATTTTAGCTGAAATTATCTAAAGAGTTTTACATAAGCCGGGC
>NC_022009.1:1860-3166 GCF_000317375.1 Microtus ochrogaster | reverse complement strand
AAACTAAGAGAACATTTTACTTCAAAGACAGTCACAAATCCATAATCTCAGCTCTTGAGAGACTGAGTTAGTATTGTCATGAGTATGAGAGGGCAATCTAGAGTCTAGGCGGCAGAAGTGAGAGCTTTCTAGGCCAGCCCGAGCTACAGACTGAGACCTTGTTTAAAAACTAATAATAAGCAGGACATGTTGGCTCACACCATTAATTCCATCACTCCAAAGGCAAAGGCAGGCGGATCTCTGAATTCAAGGCCAGCCTGGTCTACAAAGCTAATTCTAGGATAGCCAGGGACTCTACACAGAAAAACCCTGTCTCCAAACAAAACAAAACAAAAAATACAATAAATATTAAAGCAAGCAAAGAATGTCTTTTTGGTCTTTTGCTTGTTTGTTTGTTTGTTGTTTTGAGACAGGGTTTCTCCATGTAACAATCCTAGTTGTCCTGGAACAAGCTCTTGTAAACCAGGCTATTATGCCGAACCTGTTTTGTTGTTTTGTTTTTGTTTTTTTTTTTTAGATTTTTATTTATTATGTATACAGTGTTCTGGCCAGAAGAAGGCACCATATCTCATTACAGATGGTTGTGAACCACCATATGGTTGCTGGGAATTGAACTCAACCTCTGGAAGAGCAACCAGTGCTCAACCTTTAAGCCATCTCTCCAACCCTGCAAAGAATGTCTTAAGCTCACTCTACTAACTCTTTCATTGTTTTTGAAACTTTTTTTCTTAGCCTAAAGTTGTGATTTTTTCAGGTTTTACTTGATGATTGGGCCATACAGTTACAGGTAGTAGCCAGAAGCAGATCCATATTAAAGTCGAGAGGCGTTCCTGCGGGGATGTGGTTGACTGATTAAGTGCTGACTGTGCGAGTGTGGGGCCAGAGTCTGATCCTGAGCTCACACAACTGCCAGGCAGTGTGGTGGCCATCTCTAGTCCTCCACTCAGACAGACAGTCCCTGCGTCGAGCTGGCTAGCCACACTGGCCAGTCGAGCTCTGCTTCAATTTCAAGATCCTGCCACAACAAAACAGAGAGCAACCAGGAAAGACAGCCAGTGTCACCTTGAGACCTCCACAGTCAGGCACACACGTGCATACACACATGTACATGCAGTACACATGCAGTACACACTATAAAATAAAACAGGAATCAGCAGGGGGGAAAGGTTATTTAAAAGTTTACTTAAACCGCCCTTTTAAAGCTTTTTCTTCTTTCAAGACGTTAATAGAGGCAAAGCTTGCCTGTCATCTGTCCCCTTACCTTCCCAGAGGTGGCCTCTGTTCTAAAGTTGGTGCATACTCCTAT
>NC_022009.1:0-810 GCF_000317375.1 Microtus ochrogaster | reverse complement strand
AAACAGAAGAGAATGACAGAGTTACCTTTTGCTTATCTTTAAGGTTACACCGTGTGGGCACACAACCTCATTGCCATTGCTCGTCTTCGTGGCTCTGATCTAAAAGTGCTTCAAGTCACCGAAGAAAGCATTGATTTTGACCAAGGTGAACTAGCCGACCAGGATGTGGATCCAGTACATAACCTTATTGAGCAGGTATCCCTGGGCCTTGGTCAACCTTGGCACGCAGTCTTGGACATTGAATCACTCAGTGTCTTCACTGAACCAAATCGTCATTTTTACAGAGAGATGCAAAGCTTCAGCGAAGATATTTAGCTTTTTTAAAATGTATAATTCCCATGGCTACATATGCAAGTAGGGTCCCATTATGTTTTTTTTTTTCCAGTAGTATAAACTAATCCTTTTGTGCTGTGTTTAATCAGTATTAGCTTTATAGAATTATATATGTATATTCTACTTCTTGATCAAAGAACGTAGTCAGGTATTGGTTTTAGAAGTTCAAAGTGACACTGTATAAGGCTTTCACGGTTAATGAGATTGTTACCAAACCTTAAGGACATACAGCCAATGATTATCTGAGGTTGCTGGCTAACTTTGTTTTTCACTGAGTTACTCTGCCTTTTTGACATTTTTATTCTTTGTTTGTCAGAATCCAGAGCTCAGGAGCCAAATATTTTTATACGAATATATATATATATATGAATATCCATAGCCTGGTGGATTTGTATGCAATGCACTGCATCTATGTATTCTGATAGCATCTCATTCATTTTGGTTTGAAATAGAAGGGAAAAATAGTATCCCAAATGA